>NC_053425.1:59951969-60244728 GCF_007990345.1 Gossypium hirsutum | reverse complement strand
ATTGAAGGATATTTGCTTAATATATGTATGTGTATTGGCCATATAATATAAATATGTATGTGATTATTATCCTTTGACCTATGAGTTTATGCATATAAAGTATATGTACTAGTTATGAAAGATATTTTGGCTTTGAAATTGAATGATAGTTTTTTAAAATATATATTTTCATTCGCCATGAATAATATACAAGTGAAAGTACATATAAATACATGAATTTGTAGGTTTAAAGATTTAAAGTAACTATGATAGTAAAAAATTGGTTTAGTTTATATGATTGATTATGTAGCTAAGTTGTTTATTTGCTTATGACTTACTAAGCTATGTAAGCTTACTCTATGTGTTTCATGTTACCTCTGTTTATAGATTTTAGATTCAAGTTTCGAGCTCGGGAATCGTCAGAGAAGCTTATCACACTATTGACTGTCTTCGGTATTTTATAAGCTGAATTTTTGAACCTATGCCATGTATAGGCTAGATTGTAATTTGAAATTTTGGATTTGTTTTATAATTAAGCGATGCGAAAATGACCTAACTCCAATGCTTTATTACGGTTTTGTTTGATTATGGCTTACGTTCATTTGGTTATTATGCTATATGTCTTGAATGAATGGTATTCATGGTATCTATTTTGTGCATTGAATTTGGTTAGTAATTTGGATATGTGCATTTGGTTGTTTCATTATGACATATGGATAGATAAAAGTATGAGTGAATTTGGTTGTTAATTTGGTTAAGGTGTTACTCATATTGGTATTAAATAATGTAGGTTATGTTCGAAATAGAAAAAGTTTATTTTGATATGTTTATTACGTAGAAGATAAGATTTGTGTATGGGATATATGTCTATATTGGTTATTGATTTATTTGTGAAGTATAGATTGTATCATGAATTGATTGGAAGCTTATATAATGTACTTGTGTACTGGTTATTTGGTGGAAATATATGGAAGGGTTATGGTGAACTTGGTGATTCGGTACCTGTATATATTTATATATATTAATATATACATATTTTGCACAAGATGAAATGGTATGACTCATTTATTAACTAAATTATATAATAAGGATAAAAGGTGGTGTTTCGGTTATGACGTAAATGATGCTTGTGTTTGAGTTATAATATGTAATGCATTAATTAGTAAAATGTATGTCAAGAATATGTGGTACATTGGAGTATGCTTATGTTATAAAATAATGATAGGTATGACTATTTGGATTGATAATTATTTGAAAATCAATTAATATGTACTAATAGATCTTGGTTGCCGAATAGACATGAAATGAATATGTTTATGTATCGTTTTCAAATGGCACATTATTTGAACATTTTGGGTAATTTATTTGAGTGGTTTAATTAGTTAAGGTGATGATATATTTTAGCATATGCTAAGTGAATTATATAATTATTTATTCATATTATGCAAATGTAGTAATAAGACAAACGAATGTTACTATGGAATATTTCACTTATATGAAAGGAATAATGTATGTTTGATTGTATAAAGTATGCGCATAACATTTGTTTGATAATTAAAATATTTATATTGAATTATTCAAATGTCATCAAAGTTAAAGTATGCATATTTGATAAGTATGTGAAATGAAATGCAAAAAAAAAAATACCAGATGATTAACATTATAAAGAAAGTCTGTTCTGAATCGTTTTATGATCAGTAATGCCTCGTAACCCTATTCCAGCGACGATACGGGTTAGGGGTGTTATACTCAGTAGCTTCGATATCTATAAAACAATTGAAAAACACACAAAGTAAGCTTTCAAAAGCTTAGTAAGCCATATAGAAATAAACTTATCACATGTCACAAATATAAACAATTCATTCATATGAATTATGACATAATTCAATAACAAGCTCATATTTCTCATTGGCTCAAATGTTCATATCTATTTGCTAGTAAGTACTTCACATTGCCATATAGTTCACATATCAAAGAATCATATTCATACTCACCTTTCATTGCCAATTTCATATACAGTTCATATGTACCTGAAGCAATATACATTCATATATTATCATTTTCGGAGTGCCCGTTGAACAGTTCGGAATCAAAAGGAACTCGGATAGCTAGAAAGCTCATACAATGCCAACGTCCCAGATGTGGTCTTACATGTAATCAAATATCGATGCCATTGTCCCAAATAGGTCTTACAGAAATCAATATGATGCCAATGTCCCAGACATGGTCTTACACATAAATCATAAGCTGATGCCAACGTCCCAGATGTTTTCTTACACAAAATCACATATGGAAATCCTATGTCATGACATACGTATCCTAACTATTCCTATGGTTCTTACGGGGCTTTTCGGACGTCGTCACATTATCGAACTTTCTCAATTTCAAATAATCAACTTCTATAACAATTCACATTATTTCAATATCATTTAAGCATGAATAAATCAATTTAAATACATTTATTTGTATATCAACTTACCTCGTACGGATTCGAACGAACAGAATCTACTACTCGACAACTTTCGACTTTCCTTGGTCTAATTTAGTTTTCTTTGGTTCTTGACTAAACACATTCAAATTTGACATATTCAATCACACATTCATTCAAATCAATCATATACACACATTTAGGGCATTTTACAATTAGCCCTCACATTTTCACATTTTAACACTTTAGTTCCTAATTCAAAAAATCACAAAATACACAATATTTCCATTTTCACATACTTGGCCAAATATTCATAGTGTTCATATAAGCCCACATATTTCATTTATTTCAATTTAGTCCCTTAAAATCTCATTTTTACAATTTAGCCCAAATTACTCAAATTCATCAAAAATTCAAAGATAAAATATATAACACAACACATATCTTTCATTTTCCATCAACTAACTTCACAAATCTTACAATTTCATCAATGGCATAACTCAAAATCATCAACAAAATCAGAAATTAAGACATGGGCTTGATAGGACACTAAGAAAAATCACAAAATCGTAGAAATTATTAAAAATCGATCAAAAACACATACGTAATTGATGCTTGAACTAGCCAAACCCTAACAATTTCTTTTTTTTTCTTTTCTTTTTCTTTGATTTTCGGTAAGGAAGAATGAAAATGGCCTAATTTCATCTTTTGTTGTACTTTAATTAATAATTATTAACCAAATACCAATTTTCCCTTAATGAAAACATTATCAAACATTAACATTAGGCCATTTATGTCCTTTAACCTTTTCAATGGGTTAATAACAACATAAGGACCTTTGCTTTAGAAAGCCATGGCAAATAGACACCTTTACAATATAAAAAACCACTTTTACAAATTACACGATTAGGTCCTTTTTATCAAATTAAACACACAAACAATAAAATTTCATATGAAATTTCCACAGATATCAATTCACATATTCCAAACACAAAATAATATTAAATATTTTTGACTCGGATTTGTGGTCCCAAAACCACTATTCTGACTAAGGTCTAAATTGGGCTATTACATTAGGTGTGGCGACACATGCATTGGATGTCGCAGCATTGGCCCTATACAGGAAGAAATTATGAGCTAAGGGTGTTTTGGTCTGCACAATAAAATTTAACGTAAAAGCTTCAATTGACCTAAGGCTAAGGACGATGGCCAACCCTAACACTATAAATAGACTCATAAGACACTGAGAAAGGACTGCTTGTAACACCCTCGCCCGTATCCGACGCCGGCACAGGGTTCGAGGTGTTACCGAACTTAAACTCAACCAACTATATAAAATCGGGCCGTAAAATTTTGATCAATTTAAAAATTTTCATTTCACAAACATTTTGTCCCTTAAATGGGCTGATGAGGCCTAAAACATGCATTAGAGATGGTTTGGAACTAAACCGAGAACTTAAGAAAAACTTGGAAAAATTTCATGCTTTAAGGCTCCACATGCCCATGTGCTAGGGACACGCCTGTGTCCCGAACCTGTGTCCAAAAACCTAGACATTTTGCCAATTTGGTTATGAACAAATTGAAACCATACGGCTGAGGCACACGCCCGTGTCCTATGGTCGTATCCTTCACACGGCTGAGACACATGGCCATGTCTCTTGCCCGTGTGCTTACTACCATGCATACTGACTTGAAAAACTTAGGTACAGGGACACACGACTGGACAATACACCGAATGGGGGTAGACCTTGTGTCACACACGGCCTAGACACACGCCCATTTGTTTACCCGTGTGGACAAATACAAGGCTATTTTCCAAGCCATTTAGTCCCCCTCACAACACATGCACGCATACTTATACAATAGAATACAACATGGAAAATTTAGGCCCTTAAACATTCCTAGCATGTCATGACAATGGCAATTTCACATGCAATAGATATCATAGATTTTACTCACATCTTTACCACATTCATGCCATAATCATTGTAAACTCATCACGTAAGTCCATAGCACATGCATGCTTCTTTAAAATGGGTTTACAACCCCATAATCAAAATAAGCCAATACATTTGGCTAAAATAATATCACATACTCGAATATTTAAACTTCTATACATGCCATAGACTCAAAGTACTTGAAATCACTTACACCAATAGCGATATCTGACAGTGTGATAATATCTGCGACGAACTCCAACCCGAGCAAACCTGGCGACCCTAGAGAACATGGAAAGGAAAGGGGTAAGCTTACACTTATTAAGTTCATATGAAATCAATAAGCAACTCATTAACATGTTTATCCAAGTTCCCAACATATTCTCCAGTCATGATAAGTTGTCTTCTTGTACAATATAGTCAATAAAATATTTATATCTAGAGCTACCGAACTCTAAATTAAGTTCTGTTAATTTTCCTTGAAACTAGACTCATATACCTTTCTACCATAAAATATTCAGAATTTTGGTTTAGCCAAATAGTACAGATTATTCCTCAAACTTACCCCTGATTCACTGTCTGACAGTTCCGACCCTTCTGCACTAAAGTTCAACTATCTCATAGCACAGGACTCGAATAATGTTCTTGTCTATATCTATTGAAAATAGACTCATTAAGGATTCTAAACATATAATTTATAACTCATAAATATTTTTTACAATTTATAATGATTTACTCAAATCAGAACAGGGGATTTTAAAGTCATTCTGACTCTATCCTACAGAACTTCAAATATCTCCTTATAGGAACTTCTTTTGCTTACATGGTTTCTTTCATAAAAAACTAGCCTCAATAAGATTTAATTCTATTTATTCAACCTCTAACTCATTTTCCACTATTTTTAGTGTATTTTCAAAGTCAAACTATGGCTGCTGTCCAAAACTATTTTAGTGTACATTAACAATGCTAAGTTTATCACACCATATTAATTCATTTCCACCACATTGGTAAGGCTACATATTCATACATCATAAGTATAGACCTATAATCACAAGGTCATCACAAAATCATTCTCATAGGCATGAATTACCTATTTACATCTTCATGAAATTTGCATCATAAACTGAAATCATTTCTCATGAGCTTGGCATACATACCTGTGTTACTCAACATGCTCATATTATTCCTTACTAATCATATAAAATGAATTGAATTCACATCTCATCAATTTCATGTAAGTAACTGTACCACTCACAATATGGTCATAACCTTTCTCATTTAGCTTAAACTGTAACTCTCACCATTGAACCATTCGGAAAGCTATCGGATATTCACTAAGCCTCAAACATAGCGTATAATGGCAATGCCATGTCCAGACATGTCTTACACTAGCACATGTCATAGCTGATGCATGTCCCAGACATGTCTTACACTGGCTTACATCTCGAATCCGATGCATGTCCCAGACATGTCTTAAACTGGCTTACATCTCGAGGGTGTTGCATGTCCCAAACATGTCTTACACTAGCTCTCGTCTCAATGCCGATACCATGTCCCAGACATGGTCTTACACTGGCTCTCATAATGTGGCCGATGCATGTCCCAGACATATCTTACACTAGCACACACACATCGCCCAATGTCATGGCATGAATATCCGTTTATTCCTAAGGTTCAACCGGGAGGTTCCTCTACATCAATTCTCATCATACATAATCTTTCCACAATCTAGCAATTTATAGTATATCAATTCAAATATGTGTAATAACGATGTACTTATATTATTTACATATGACTTACTCGTTTCTATGGGATTCATATTCCATTGAATTTTTCATGTCTTCTACCATCACGTGAATGTTATTAACTTTGGTATCACTTTCATCATACTCAATATCATCAACATATAATTCAATATAACCGAAGCAAGATAGATTCAAGTATATTAACAATAACATGGATAACATGCTTATTTAGTCATACGAACTTACCTGGACACCAAATTGGTAAATGAGGCCTAAACATCAATTTCTCATTTTTCCTCGTTCTAAGCTCGAATATCATTTTTGATTATCTATAACATCACGTTTAACTTATTAACACAATATACTAATCAAATTAGTTCAATGACACATTTTGGCAAAATTTTTTATTTTTTCCCTATACTTTGCCAAAATTACAATATTTCCCCTAGGCTTGTAAAATGATTTTTATCACAGTTTATTACTCATTAAGCCTAGAAAAACCATTTTCATAACTATATCAACTCAAAAATTCAATTATTTCACACATTTACACTTATTTAACAACTTTCCAAAATACCCCATTTTAGGTGTTTTCATGCAAACTTCTTTCATAAAAGTTGTTTATAACAATACCAAGACTCATATTCTTCCATAAAAACTCAGAAAACAACACATATGCTTTAATGGAAAAACCCTAGAGTCTTAATCATTTTGCAAAATAGTCCCCTCTTTTGAAAGCTCATGCTTTAGGGGTTCCAAAAATGCAAAAATTATCAAGAAAGACATTAAAAATCACTTACTAGCATGGGAATTTCTTTGTTGAAATTTTTCAGCTTCTAAACCCTTTTCTTGGCTGGAAAAATCGGTGGAGAGAAGATGAAGAAAAGAAGTTATTTTCTTTTTTATTTTATTTTATTACTTATTTGCCAAATAAGTCACCCAAGACTTACCTAACATATTTGACCATTTAATTCCTTGTGTCATGGCCGGCCATCACTCTTTCAATGGCCTAATTTCACATTAAAAACCCCCATTTAAGATACAAGGCAATTTAACACCTTTAGGTATTAAAATACAACTTTTACTTTTTACACGATTTAGTCCCTTTTTCGAAATTGAAGTAGAAATCGTTAAAATTAATATACCAAAATTAACATACACTTATAAAATCACATTATAACACATAAAATAACATCAAAATAATTTTCTCTTGCCTCAAAATAGTGGTTCCGAAACCACTGTTCCGACTAGGCCCAAAATTGGGTTGTTACAATTCTTCCCCCTTAGGGATTTTCGTCCCCGAAAATCTTACCAGAAGAAGTTGCTTTCAACTTTCACGAGTCACTTTCACCTTTTTTCTCATAATTTATAATTCATCTCAGTCTCATACTTAGAATTATCTGTCATTCCATAATTGCGGTATAAATCTCAGAGCTCAATTCGAAATACTGGAGACTGACATTCTTGGAACTATAAACTTAGAAACATATAACTCAGTCACATCTGTCGAATAATATATCTGTACATACTAAAATAGCCATGCGGACTTCCATGATCAATCTATCACAACTCAACTTGCACCCCTCCTTTTTCTCGGGGATGAGAGATATCCCGATACGGAATTCATAACAATCCTTTCTCATTTTCTTCCCACTATCATCACTGACAGTAATAATCTCAAATACATTTGATATTCGACTTTACCCTATAGACAATTCAACATCCTTTGGACGAATAGACAAGATACTGCTGTGAACTTTATACTCAATTCTCTGTATAACCCAGAGTTTCTCAGTACTCAAATTTTACTCTGGAATAATAGTAACAGAAACCAGAAATCAAATCCTCCCTGCAATTCCAAATTAAAAGTCGAATCATGCTGTACTTGTTTAATTTACCACTTATACCCACATTTCTATACCCTCGTCACCAACTGTTTAGAAACTTTACTAACATGAATCAAATGATTCCAACTTCATAGATGTGGTCTCTTTATTAATCAAGACAACTTTACTTATAACAACATCTCTCGAATGAGAGAAATCCAACTAATATGTTTCTGTATCATATTTTAAAGAATAAAATTTCTTCATCTCAAACAGTACGTCTATTTACCCGTAATTGCACAACATTATTCTCGAACCAGAGAATAAACTTAATACACATGGCTTAATTTACCTTTGCTGATAATAATCCTTTACGCGAAGATTAGAGAAATCCAAATACTAGAATTCCCACACTCCCATAATCGAACCAGTAGCATAATCATAATAGACATTGTTATCAAAAGTCAAAGAATACCTTTAAAGATGAGCCAAACTGATAATTCTCGAAATAAGAACAATAGGAACAATTATGATAAAGAATTCCAAGACATAACACCATACCAGAAATCTGAGAATATAACCCCGAAAAAAATAATGAGGAAAATCTAAAAAATCCCTCAGAGAAAACCAGAAGGAAGCTACCATCTATACGCTCTGGAATTCCATCATAACAGAGATAATATATTTCCCTCATATATATATAACCATAATCAATAGAAACATCAGAGTGGTCTCATCTGAATTTTCACAATCGACTTCATTTCGGCATATCAGAAAAGAATTCTGAAGAGATAAGAAATGTTGGTCATAACTAGCCGGATTAGCAGAGCTTTTTGTCTAATATCACAATTGCTAACATTCTCATACAATAAAATTTTCACTAGGAATGGACAACCATACATATTCCCAACGATAGAGAAAAATACAGAATACTCAAAAGAGAGATATAGCTAAAGTTTTACTTAATTGAATCCGTCATACTCAGACATCTTTGCAAATCTGATATCATTCCTCTGATTAATTCTGTCATCACTAATCCCATAATACTCCATTATTGCACTCTTTAGTTTCACATTTGCAAGCTTATACAACATATCTCTCGTGAATTTCCTCATATAACTCTATTTTGGTAAGGGGTGAAGATTGTAAAGCCTCTAAACTTTTGATTCTCACACATATACACATTTAACAACAACATAGTATCATCTACATCGATTCAAACATTTCAAATTTCCAACTTGTTATGAATACACTTTCACATATCTTAGTAACACATGCTACTTTATTTCATATGAATACTAACCAAACATCATTGAACTTATCACAATATAAATTTTCATTTCTTTTACTCGAATTACCATTAATGTCTAATCAAGTTCCAACACTTAGCCTTAATTTACTTACCAACATTTACCAAATTAGAGAACATCTTACGGTTTTGAGTACATCATTCAATTGATGCCATAGTCCAACTATGGTCTTATCCATCAATTTATAATCGAACAATCGTACTCAATTCTAGCGTTCTACTTAATTTGATCTTTCATTTCAGCTTCCATGCTATTATAACATTTATGACATCTTTAATTCAAAGATTTAAACATAAATGTCAATCACATGTACATACTGATTACACATTATTAAACAGAAGTACTTATACACACATTCTGTCATTTCGAGTAAATTTTTCTTTTCATAATCGTTTGGCCAAAAGAGTTGGGCACATAACATTGTATGAATACTAACATACATGGAAAAGCTTATCACGACTTATCTTTCGTCTCATTCCATGTTTCCACATTCTTTAACTTATGATTATCACATATTGAGTATTAATTCATGTAAAAATATCATGAATCTATTTTCATACCTTTCCAAATTTCAACATATCACAAGCACGTTTTAATAATCTTAATATTACTTCTATCATTAACAAGATTTACTCGGTTGGAAGTCTTTCCTGTCTTAGCAAATAGTTTCGTTAGCGTCGGGAGGTATAACACTATCACGAGTAGTACTATGGCATGTATAGCTAAACTCTCTTACGCTATGTTAGTCCGAGAACCGACTAAACCATGCTTTGATACCACTAAATGTAACACCCCTCGCCCATATCCAATACTGGGACAGGGTTCGAGGTGATACTAGACTTAAACTCAACCAACTATATAAAACCGGTTAGTAAAATTTTGACCAATTTAAAACTTTTCATTTCATATACATTTTGTTCCTTAAACGGGCTCACGAGGCACAAAACATGCATTAAATACAGTTTGGGACTAAACCGAGAACTTAAGAAAAACTTAGAAAAATTTCATACTTTAAGGCTCCACATGCCCATGTGCTAGGGACATGCCTGTGTCCCAAACCTATGTCCAAAAACCTGCACATTCTGCCAATTTGGTTATGAATAAATTGAAGCCACACAGCCGAGGCACACGCTCGTGTCCTATGGCCGTGTCCTTCACACGACTGAGACACATGGCCGTGTCTCTTACCCGTGTGATTACTACCATGCATACTAACTTGAAAAACTTAGGTACAGGGGACACACGACTGGACAACATGCCCATGGGGGCGGACCGTATGTCACACACGGCTTAGACACACGCCCATGTGTCTACCCATGTGGATAAATACAAGGCTATCTTCCAAGCCATTTTATCCCCCTCACAACACATGCACACATACTTATAAAATAGCATACAACATGGAAAAATTAGGCACTTAAACATTCCTAACATGTCATGACAATGGCAATTTCACATGCAATAGATATCATAGAATTTACTCACATCTTGACCACATTCATGCCATAATCATTGTAAACTCATCACGTAAGTCCATAGCACATGCATGCATCTTTAAAATGGGTTTACAACCCCATAATCAAAATAAGCCAATACATTTGGCTAAAATAATATCACATACTCAAATATTTAAACTCCTATACATGCCATAGACTCAAAGTACTTGAAATCACTTACACTAATAGCGATAGCTTGACAGTGTGATAATATCTGCGACGAACTCAAACCTGAGTAAACCTGGCAACCCTAAAGAACATGGGAAAGGAAAGGGGTATGCTTTACGCTTATTAAGTTCATATGAAAACAATAAGCAACTCATTAACATGTTTTATCCAAATTCCCAACATATTCTCAAGTTATGATAAGTTGTCTTCTTGTACAATAGTCAATAAAATATTTATATTTGGAGCTACGAAACCCTAAATTAAGTTCTGTTAATTTTACTTGGAACTAGACTCATGTAAATTTCTAGCATAAAATTTTCAAAATTTTTGGTTTAGCCAAATAGTACATTTTATTCCTCAAATTTACCCCTGATTCACTGTCTGACAGTTCCGACCCTTCTGTACTAAAGTTCAATTATCTCATAGCACAGGACTTGAATAATGTTCTTGTCATATCTATTGAAAATAAACTCATTAAGGATTCTAAAAATATAAATTATAAATCATAACTTTTTTTGTACGATTTATAATGATTTTCTCAAATCAAAATAGGGGATTCGAAGTTATTCTGATCCTATCTCACACAACTTCAAATATCTCACTATAGGGAATTGATTTACTTACATTTTTCTTGTATAAGAAACTAGACTCAATAAGATTTAGTTCCTTATTTTATTCAGCCTCTAACTCAGTTTTAGTGTATTTTCAAAGTCGGACTATGGATGCTGTCCAAAACTATTTTAGTATAAATTAACGATGCTCAGTTTATCACACCATATTAATTCATTTCCATCGCATTGGTAAGGCTACATATTCATACATCATAAGTATAGACCTATAATCACAAGGACATCACAAAATCATTCTCATAGGCATGAATTACCTATTTACATCTTCATCAAATGTGCATCATAAACTGAAATCATTTCTCATGAGCTTGGCATACGTACCTGTGTTACTCAACTTGCTCATATTCATTCCTTACTAATCATATAACATGAATTGAATTCACATATCATCAATTTCATGTAAGTAACTGTACCACTCACAATATGGTCATAACCTTTCTCATTTAGCTTAAATCGTAACTCTCACTGTTGAACCATTCAGAAAGCTATCGGATATTCACTAAGCCTCAAACATAGGGTATCATGGCGATGCATTATCCCAGACATGTCTTACACTAGCACATCTCGTAGCCGATGCATGTCCCAGACATGTCTTACACTAGCACATCTCGTAGCCGATGCATGTCCTAGACATGACTTACATTGGCTCTCATCTCAATGCCGATGCCATGTCCCAGACATGGTCTTACACTGGCTCTCATAATGTGGCGGATGCATGTCCCAGACATGTCTTACACTAGCACACACACATCGTCCAATGTCATGGCATGAATATCCGTTTATTTCTAAGGTTCAATCGGGAGGTTCCTCTACATTAATTCTCATCATATATAATCATTTCCACAATCAAGCAATTTATGCTGTATCAATTCAAATACGTGTAATAACAATGTAGTTATATTATATATGTGTAATAACAATGTAGTTATATTATTTACATATGACTTACTCGTTTCTATGGGATTCATATTCCATTGAGTTTCTAATGTCTTCTACCATCACGTGAATGTTATTAACTTTTGGCATCACTTTCATCATACTCAATATCATCAATATATAATTCAATATAACCGAAGCAAGATAGATTCAGGTATATTAACAGTAACATGGATAACATGCTTATTTAGTCATACGAAGTTACCTCGACACCAAATTGGTAAAAGAGGCCTAAATATCAATTTCTCGTTTTTCTTCGTTCTAAGCCCGAATCTCGTTTTTCATCATCTATAACATCACATTTAACTTATTAACACAATAGACTAATCAAGTTAGTCCAATGACACATTTTGGCCAAATTTTTTATTTTGCCCCTATACTTTGTCAAAATTACCAAATTGCCCCTAGGCTCGTAAAATGATCTTTAGCACATTTTCTTACTCATTAAGCCTAGAAAAACCATTTTCATAACTATAGCAACTCACAAATTCAATTTTTCACACATTTACACATATTTAACATCTTTGCAAAATACCCCATTTTAGGTGTTTTCATGCAAATTTATTTCATAAAAGTTGTTTATAACACTTCCAAGACTCATATTCTTCCATAAAAACTCAACAAAAAACACATATGCTTTCATGGAAAAACCCTAGAGTCTTAATCATTTTCCAAAATAGTCCCCTCTTTTGAAAGCTCATGCTTTAGGGGTTCCAAAAATGTTAAAATTATCAAGAAAGACATTAAAAATCACTTACTAGCATGGGAGTTTCTTTGCTGAAATTTTCCACCTTCTAAAGCCTTTTCTTGGCTGGAAAAATCGGTGGAGAGAAGATGAAGAATAGGTGATATTTTCTTTTCTTTATTTTATTACTTATTTGTCAAATAAGTCACCCAACACTTACCTAACATATTTGACCATTTAATTCCTTGTGTCATGGCCGGCCATCACTCTTTCAATGGCCTAATTTCACATTAAAAACCCCCCATTTAAGATACAAGGAAATTTAACACCTTTAGGTATTAAAACACAACTTTTACTTTTTACACGATTTAGTCCCTTTTTCAAAATTGAACTAGAAATCGCTAAAATTAATATACCAAAATTAACATGCACTTATAAAATCAAATTATAACACATAAAATAACATCAAAATAATTTTCTCCGGCCTCAGAATAGTGATTCTAGATCCACTGTTCTGACTAGGCCCAAAATCAAGCTATTGCACTACTATTGTAACTTGTAATTTTATTTTTGGTTTAGTTTCTAGTTTCTAGTTCTTTTTAGAATTAGGATTTATTTTTACTTATTTTCATTTTTGTTCATCGGAAGAGCTGATTTGTAGATTCAACATAAACTTTATGGATTTCTATGCTTTAAAATTTCAATACAATTAGGATTTCTTCTTAAAATTTTATTCTTGATTCATTCATAATGTTTATTTATTTTATCAAGTTTGTATTGTTTTTGAAATCCATGAGGAACTAATCCTCTTATGGGGATTAGCAAGTAGAATTGTGATTAATTAGTTTCTATGTAGGGTTTTCTTAGCGGATAACTTCAACCGTAGGCCTAGCAATCCTAAGAAGTCATCTAGGTGCTAATTAACCCAAAATTGGTATTGCTTATCCGCGAACCCTTTACTCCAATCCTGTTTGGATTGTGCGATAAGAGATAAGTTGTTTTTGCTGACTTGATAGTTTAGTGGAAAATCAAGTGATCCTGCTAGGGTAACGACTAGTTGATTGAGTAGAAACCCAAAATAGGAATTAGTTATGACCACAGAAGTGAACTAATCACCCATGCCTTAGATTTGGTTGATTTATACATTAGTTTTTCATGTTCACTCTATTTTGCATGTTTATTTATTTTCTTATAAAACCCAAACTATTTTCTATTTTATGTCTTGTAATATAATTATCTAAAGTACTAATTAGGTTTATTTATGTTTAGGCTAATATTAATTTAGTACTCACCTACCTTAGGTATGATCCTTGGAGTACTCATATGCTTCGTTGTAAAAATCGTATTACAACTTGACTCATGTACTTGCGAACATCGCCTCAATTTCATATATTTAGTTGTAGTATTCACAGTGTAGATGTTAGTATGTCTAGAGGCAGTCAAGCTGTTGGTGCCGCTACTGGGAGACAACATTATTAGATTGATTTTAATTTTTGTGTTTTATAGAACAATTAGGGGTGCAAATCCCTATTCAAACACTTACAACCTTGGTTGGAGAGATCACCCAAACTTGAGATGGGGTAGAAACTAAGAAGGAGGTAATAGTTCTAACATTGTTAAAAATACTAAGTACGCCTCCATATTTGTAGAAGCCTCAAGAAAGGGCCAACCTGAATGACCACATTGCATGTGGTCAACGCCTAGGTTGAATTAAAGGAGAGATGCAGTTAATGAGAACAGACATGAAACAAGTGCAGTCTGAGTGCACCCAAACATCCAAAAAATTGAATAAACTTGAAGATCAAATGAGCCAATAAATGAGTATGATGAGAGATATCAAAAGGTAAATTGGTATCGGTATCCCACATAATACTGAGAACAATCCTCGAAGGGAAGGGAAGTATCATGTAAAGGCGATCGTGCTCTGCTTAGGTAAAATGCTGAGTAACCTAGAGAACCTAACTCAAGAGGAAAACAAAGAGGATACTAAAGGTTTGAAAAAGGAGAGCCTTCAAAAAGCTTATGATAAACTCAAACCAAAGAATGTAGCTGAGCTGGTAGCTAAGCTAGAAGATGAGCCAAACAGAGAATCAGCACTACCAAGGTACCATTCCCCTCACGGTTAGAAGATAAGCGAAAACGAGATGAAGCAAAATTTGTAAGTTTTCTAAACTTATTTAAATCTCTGAATGTTAATTTGCCTCTAATTGAACTAATTGAAAAACTCCTAAATACACCAAGTATTTAAAAGAAATTATGTCAAAGCGTAGGAAAATTAAAACAGGAGAGTAGGATAACATAGACGCATCTTGTAGTGCAATAATCTCTAAACAAATGCCTTTGAAACTTAAAGACCTAGGAAATTTCACAATTCCCATAGAGATAAAGGATATGCACTTCAGTAAGGCCTTAAGTGACTTAGAAGTCAGGATCAATTTAATGCCCTTATCAATATATGAAAAACTTAGGTTAGGGGAACTTAAAAATACCCATATTACACTACAATTAGCTGATAGGTCTTTAGTACGACCGAAAGGAGTACTTGAAGATGTGTTGGTTAAGATGTGCAACTTCATCATCAATGGTGAGTCATAAATATTTAAATGTGGTCACTAATAGAATGGGGGAAATAGGGAAATGTTAGGAATATCATGTTATGAAATACCTATAAAAAAACCGTAATTACCTTGATCTAGAAAGGCATTTTCTATGATTAGAACAGGACGGAAGTGAAAATTCAAGGAGCAAGACAAATGAAGCAAGGTGGAGTGGCACGATAGATGTTGGACCAATACAGACAAACACACAATTGAAAGCACATCCATGTATACATTGACAGAGCTAACAGATGAATCTAGTAGTTGTTGGAATGCCAGTACATCCTGTGGCATAGTAGAAAAAATATTTCGGCGATCATCAACCATGGATCCATGTACGAAGAGCAAATCAAGTTGAAACAATGGTAAAAAAATATACCTTTTCGAAACTTAATAAGCAACGAACAACGTTGTTGATAGGATCCCTTTTGAAGATGTCGATTCCAAGATGTAACAATAACGTATTTGCCTCTACGTAATCCAACTAATCAAAGAACGAACAACAAAATTCTCTTAAACTTTTTAGAGAGAATTTTCAAGAACGATTGCTAGACTTTTTATTTGTGTTTTATGTAACCCTAACACATTAGAGATTCATATTCATTTTATTTTTTCTTTGATATCACATATCAAGAAAAAACGTGATTAATCAGTTATTTTTAGAGAAACAAATGGAAAATCATAATAAAAAATATTATTTCCAAAAGAATATCAATTTCCATGTCTTTTATATTTTGACTGAAAATATTATAACTATTTTTATTAATGATTTCGGTAAACTATATCAATTAATACTTTGTATGAATCAAATTCATATATTAATTTTATCTGTGTTCTCTATTTATGTACAACAAGCTTGTACATTTAATGTTTTCACTACTTAACTATCAAATTAAATTAATTCAAGGATTAATTTAATTCATCTGACAGCTAAATACAAGACCAAAAGTATTTGGATTCTGTTCGCTTCAACTGCAGGGTGTGACCCTAATGGCTCTTGGAATGTTAGTAGTAATACTAGTATATTACAACCAATGAGTGACATCTAGCAATGCGTCATTGCTACCCAAGTTACAAGAAGTCGTAATTCGACATAACCTTTTTGTGATAATCTTTTTCATGTATTATATCCTTCATCCTTAATATCTAGATTGGAAAAATTCATGGAATAGTCATACTTGTATAGTCCAGTCTCATGTTTCATGATATTTTGAGTAGACTGCAATAAACAAATAAGTGTGGTATCTTATATAAACTTATCCGAGCATGGCCATGCATTTCTAGTCTTACTCTATCAAAAGGCCTAAGATAATGCTCCCATTATGTAGGAGGGACAAATCTTATCTTAATCAATCACATCCCACTACATAGATTACAACATACCCTACATTAGCCTTTATAGTATAACCTGTTATGGTAGAGGTTTGATTGTGTCAAAATATACAACTCTCTACATTGGGAAAATGATGATATCAAGTTTGAGGATAGTATACATAGTTATCACTATGAGTAATGTTGTGACTATTACATAATAATTCAAGAAACGTACTCATAGCGGGTCAATCCAGTATGGTTTTCTCTAACACATACTTATGTATCGATTTTGACATCTCTATGTCAATGACAACACTTTTTCATCAATCAACTACAAATTAGTCTCATTGCATTATCATTGTCCAAACCCAATAATACATGACAAAGGACCTTTTAAAAATAATCATATTATTCTTAGGACTTTATTATTAACCAGCTTATTTATACACGCAGAAAAAGAGGATGAAATAACAATGACAATGCCTTGTATTAATAGACCAGGTAAAATAAGTATGTGATTACAATCATCTAATGATTGGTATTTGGGTATTCTAACAATCTCCCACTACCACTAAGACCAATCAATCATATTTCTAATACCAAGTGACTTAATGTAATGATCATGCTTCTATTTTGTTAGAGGCTTTGTCAATGGATCAACGATGTTATTATCTGTTGGTGCTTTGCATATTTCCACATCTCCTCAATAAATGATTTCTCGAAGAAGATGAAAATGCCTAAGTATATTTTTGGATTGTTAGTGAGATCTGGGTTCCTTTGCCTATGCAATAGCTTCGTTGTTGTCACAACAAATTTCTATAGCATCTGATGTGCTAAGTACAACCCCTAGTTTAGATATGAACTTCTTGATTTGAACAGCCTGTTTTGTACCCTCACTAGCTGTAATGTTGTAACACCCCGTACCAGAGTCCGTCGCCGGAGTCGGACATGAGGGGTTTGCAGACTTAAATCACTTCTTTGCACAATCCATTTTAAAATTTCCAGGCAAGCTGGCTAACTGCGTACTGTCACCTTAAAATCATATCTTGAGTTTCACAACTCGAAAATCAGCTTCTGATTTTTCCCTGAAACTAGACTCATATATACATCTACAAATTTTTTTCTAGAATTTTTGGTCAGGCCAATTAGTACAGTTTATTAGTCAAAGTCTCCCATGTTACAGGGATCGACTACACTGACCTTTGCGCATTACGACTTGGATATCTCCCTGTACAGGGCTTTAATACTGATTTCGTTTGTTTCTGTAGAAACTAGACTCAAAAAGTAATCTATGCATATATGGCACGACTTCTAATTATCTCTGGTTAATTTATAATGAATTTCCAAAGTCGGAACAGGGAATCCAGAAACCGTTCTGGCCCTGTCTCATGAGAACCTGAATATCTCTTAACATACTGTCCATATGATCGTTTCGTTACTTTCCTATGAAAATAGATTCATCAAGGTTCGTTTAATAATTTATTCACTATTTAATTCCATTCCTACTATTTTTAGTGATTTTTCACATCCACATCACTGCTGCTGCCAGCATCTGTTTTTTTAAGGTAAACTTTACCTATTTCATGATCCTCCATGGATCAACTAGAGTTTGTCATACATATTCCAAAAGTGATCAAGAATAACCCTTCCCATGGCTAACCGTTACCAACATTTCCATACCTCTCGACGGACAACATACAAAACAATTATAATGCTATGATCAAAGTATATTTAAGCCATTTTCGCATGGCTATCCAAATTTACACAAAACCGAAGGGTACATGACCAACAACAAAAGGGTAGTCCTATACATGCCATTTCAAAGTTCAACCAAAATTGTACCAAAAGGGGGCTTTGATAGTGTGGGAGACTTCGACTTCCAAAAATCCCGAGTCCGATAGCTGACAGCCAAAATCTATAAAACAGAGAAACAAAGAAACGGAGTAAGCAATTTATGCTTAGTAAGTTTTGAGCAAGGGATTCCAGCACAACAAAAGTATAGCATTCATATAGCTAAACGGATAATTTCATATGCACAAATTTTCAATATCATACTTACTTACATTACCAACCCTTATGTTCATACACAAAAGATCAACTTAGCCAAAGGCCGGTAGCTCGACTGAGCGAATACAGATTTGTAAGGGATCAACTAATTCAAAGCACACACGAAACATACCTCATCGCTGGGATTTTACGAGCGTATTAATTTAAATTTTTACAGCAAGATCGCTCGTTCCCAAATCAAGCATCTTCGGGGTTTAGCCGGATATAACCACTCGCACAAGGCCTTCGGGTCTTAACCCGGATATGGTCACTAGCATAAATGCCTTCGGGACTTAGCCCGGATATAGTCGCTAGCACAAATGCCTTCGGATCTTAGTCCGGATGTAGTCGCTTAGCACAAAAGCCTTCGGGACTTAGCCCAGATATCATTCGAGTAACCATGCACATATATCAATAAATCATGACACATTCATATTTCATTTTCATTACCAAAGCTCAAACACAAGACACTTATCACATTTACAATTTCGGCTCAATAGCCTATATAAGAGCATGATTTTGATTTACTTAAGACATAATCTAATCGAATCATAATTTAAGTCCCATTACTCAAAACTTACCTCGGATGTTTCGAACGATTCCGATGGCTATTCGACCACTTTTTCCTTCCCTTTATCGGATTTAGTTCCCCTTTGCTCTTGAGCTTAATTTAACAAATAAATTGATTTAATCATTTGAGCATCGAAAAGAGGAACTCAAGGTACTTGGCCCACATATATTCATTAGACATTAAAGTCACATATGTACGGAATCATGAATCAAACTCAACACATTAGTTAATACTCTCCTTAGCCGAATTTTCTAAGTCAAGATAAAGCCTTCAATATGCTTACCTATGGCCGAACAACACATCAACCTATGTACTCATTCATGTGGCCGATTATGCATGTCTATGTTGAGGCCATTATATACTCAATACCACACACAAATGGCATACCTTTTACTAACTAATGCATTACATATTATAACTCAATACGCATCCATCATGTACTCCATAATCGAAACACCATCATATGTAAATATATAACTTGAGATATTGTATATGTCATACCAATACGTCATGTGCAAACATATATATATATGTGCAAGAGCCGAATCTCAAAGTTGATTATAACTAAACATGAACATAAATCCAAAACACAAATCTTACCTACCATGCAATAAGCATAAATCATACTTATGGATATACCATGGCCGAATACATCACAACACCATACCATTTCAATTTTGGTCATGGTTAAACAAAGAACTTAATGTCTCACTCAAAAATGCTAAAAAGAAATCCAAGAGTCATCAATCCACCATCACATGTATCATTAACAAGCTTCATATTTAGCATGCAATGGCATTAACACAAAATCCACCTAGGCCGAATATCATCCCCATGACATAGCAAAGATTTGAACCATGGGCTAATTAGAACTCAAGCTAGCAACTAAAAACATGCATGAATCTCATGGCACAACCTCAAACATACCTTAATCTAGATACAAGTATGGCCAAACCTCCTCCTAATCCTCTTCCAAACCAAACATGAAGCAAGAACTCCTTCCTCCTTCCTTAGAATTTTGGCCAAAAGAAATGAATTCCTCCTTCCTTAGAATTTTCGGCCAAAAGAAATGAAAAAGGATGAACAAATTTTTTTTTCTTTTCTTTAACTCACGGCAATGGGGGGGACACTCACACACATTCTTTCTTTTTTTTTCCATTTCTTTATTACCCATACTCCTTATTTTATTTTTCCTAACATACCTCACTAACATAACATGTTTGTGACATGTTTCCACTCATAGCATGGCCGGCCACTACTAATTAGGGGGGAAATTTGACATGCAAGTCCTCCCTTTTTATTACATGCACTATTAGATCCTTATAGATTAGCCTATCACATTTCAAAAGTGTCACACAAATCCTACTAACTGAATTCACATGCAATCGACTAAATCGAAGCTTGAAATTTTCACACATTCATAATTACATATTCTAGACAATAAATATCACATTCAAACATTTCGGTGACTCGGTTTAGCGGTCCCGAAACCACTTCCCGACTAGGGTCAATTTTGGGCTGTCACAACTCTCCCCCACTTAAGAAATTTTTGTCCCCGAAAATCTTACCGGTAAATAAGTTTGGGTATCGTTCTTTCATGGCATTCTCGGTTTCCCAAGTAGCTTCTTCAACTCCGTGTTTGAGCCATAACACCTTTACTAACGGAACCCTTTTGTTTCGCAACTCTTTCACTTCACGAGCTAGGATACGAATCGGTTCTTCTTCATAACTCAAGTCAGATTGAATTTCAACTTCTGATGGATTAATCACGTGTGACGGATCGGATCTATAACATCGAAGCATCGAAACATGAAAGACGTCGTGAATCTTTTCAAGTTCAGGGGGCAAAATCAATCTATACGCAACTGGACCAACTCGTTCGGAGATTTCGTACGGCCCAATGAATCTCGGACTCAACTTGCCCTTACGGCCAAATCTGAGTACCTTTTTCCAAGGCGAAACTTTAAGAAACACTTTATCTCCCACCTGATATTCAATGTCTTTTCGTTTCAAATCCGCATACGATTTCTAACGATCTGTGGCTGCCTTCAGACTTTCACGGATTACCTTTACTTTCTGTTCGGCATCTTTAATCAAATCAACTCCGAAAATTTTACTTTCACCGAGCTCGGTCCAAAACAATGGTGTACGGCATTTACGACCGTACAAAGCCTCGTAAGGTGCCATCTTAATACTTGATTGAAAACTATTGTTGTAAGCGAATTCAATCAAAGGTAAATACCGTTCCCATGAACTACTGAACTCGAGGATGCAACATCTCAACATATCCTCAAGTATCTGAATTATCCGCTCGGATTGACCATCGGTTTGGGGGTGAAAAGCAGTGCTAAAATGCAGCTTGGTACCCAAAGCTTCTTGCAATTTCTTCCAAAATCGTGAGGTGAATCTCAGATCTCTATCCGACACGATAGAAATAGGTACCCCGTGTAATCTCACAATCTAAGAAACGTACAATTCAGCTAGTTTATCCAATGAAAAATCCATACGCACAGGGATAAAGTGAGACGACTTAGTCAGTCTATCAACAGCAACCCAAATCGCATCCTTCTTACTTGCTGACAATGGCAGTCCGAACACAAAGTCCATTGTGACTCGATCCCATTTCCACTCGGGTATCATGATCGGCTGAAGTAATCCTGAAGGCACTTGATGTTCCGCTTTCACTTGTTGACATATTAAACATCTTTAAACAAAGTCGGAGATGTCTCGTTTGATACCATGCCACCAAAACTGACGTTTCAAATCGTTGTACATTTTCGTACTCCCCGGGTGAATTGACATTCGGCTACAATGGGCTTCGTTCAGAATCATCGAAATGAGTTCCGAATTCCTTGGAACACACAAACGACTTCTGAACCTCAAACAATCATCATCAATTTGAAACTCCGATTCTTTGTTCGGAACACACTCAGCCCGTTTTGCAACCAATTCATCGTCGACTTTCTAAGCTTCACGAATTTGATGAATCAATAATGGTTCGGCCTTTAATTCAGCTACTAACACATTTTCGGGTAGAACAGACAAGAGTACATTCATCGCTCGTAAAGCAAACAGTGATTTCCGGCTTAAGGCGTCCGCAACCACATTAGCCTTTCCCGGGTGATAGTTAATGACAAGCTCATAATCCTTTAACAACTCGAGCCAACGTCTTTGTCGCAGATTTAAGTCTCTTTGAGTCATCAAATATTTGAGACTTTTGTGATCCGAAAATACATGGCACTTTTCACCAAATAAGTAATGTCGCCATATTTTTAAAGTGAATAAGATGGCAGCTAGTTCGAGATCATGGGTCGGATAATTTTTCTCATGTGGCTTTAATTGTCTCGACGCATAGGCCACAACTCGACCTTCTTGCATCAATACGAAACCTAACCCAAGTAGGGACGCATCACTATAAATGACAAACTCTTTGCCTGATTCGGGCTGCACTAGAATTGGAGCTTCGGTCAAATAAGTTTTCAGTTGATCAAAGCTTTTCTGACATTTTTCTGTCCATTCGAACTTAACATATTTTTGAAGTAGCTTCGTCATCGGTGTGGCTATCATCGAGAAACCTTTAACAAACTGTCGATAGTAACCGGCAAGTCCCAAAAAGCTCCGAACCTCAGTAATATTTCTCTAAGGCTTCTAGTTAAGTATGGCTGAAATTTTGTTCGGGTCAACTCGAATACCCGATGCGGATACCACGTGGCCCAAGAAGCTAACCTCTCTTAACCAGAACTCACACTTACTGAACTTAGCATATAACTGCTTATCCCGTAAAATTTGCAACACTAATCTCAGGTGCTCAGCATGTTCGGTCTCATCTCTTGAATAGACCAAGATATCATCAATAAACACAACTACGAACCGATCCAAATACTGTCTGAAGATCCGATTCATCAAGTCCATAAATACCGTAGGGGCATTAGTGAGCCCAAACGGCATCACTAAGAACTCGTAGTGGCCGTATCTCGTTCTGAAAGCAGTTTTGGGTATATCCGAATCTCGAATTCGCAACTAATAATAACCCGATCTCAAATCTATCTTTGAAAACACTGAGGCTCCCTTTAGTTGATCAAACAAATCATCAATACGCGGTATCGGATATTTATTCTTTATTGTCACTTTATTCAGCTGACGATAGTCGATGCACAACCTCATGGTTCCGTCCTTCTTCTGCACAAACAATACTGGTGCACCCAAGGTGAGAAACTGTGACAACCCAAATTGACCCTAGTCGGGAAGTGGTTTCGGGACCACAAACCGAGTCGTAAATAATTAATTGTTATATTCTATGCTTATTATGTGTGTACATGCATATGCCGACGTTTCATTCCCTAATTTTGCCAATTGCATGAGAAATTATTAAATAGGGATCAATATGAGACATGGTGAAATATGATAGACTAATTTTAAATGGTTTATTAGTGCATGTCAACACAAGGGTGGACTTGCATGTCAAATTGCCCAATTTTCTTTATAGTGGCCGGCCAAGATGGGTGTTGATGGGCAAATATATATGTTTAATTAGTTATTAAAATAAGAAATGGCATTATGTGAGAAAAAATAATATTAGTGAAATAAAGTAAAGAAAACAAAGAGGAAGGAAGGCTCATCTTTCATCTCCTTCATTGCCGAAATTGAGAAAGGAAAGATTGAAAAAAGAAACCAAGGCATTCGGCCATGGCTAGTTCAAAGGAAAGGTATGCATTGTGATTTTATTCTAATTGATGTTGAGATTAAGTTGATAAGTGTATAGTCTAATTAACGCATAGCTAAATTCATAAATTCATTGTTGGGAGAGAAGAATGGAAGTTGCCGTATGTATGGGTATATATGCACTTTGGAAAGGAGATTTTTGGGTGTTATTTGAGTTCTCTTTATGTATGTATGTGCATGAGTATTCGGTCATGTTATAGATTCATGTTGAAAAATGTTAATGATATATGTGTCATATAAATGTACTTGTGAATGAACTTGAGAATATCTAAATTATAGGTTGGAGGTGCCGAATGTAGTGTTGGATGAGTTTTAAAGAATAAAAATTTAGGTGACTAGAGGTTAATGACATTCGGCCAAAGGCTTGTGTGCTAGCAAAATCGGTATAAATGTTGTTCGATGTGTTGAATTGAGTAAGTTAGAGGTTGGAACACTTAAGGATTTGGCATCTCTATGACATTAGATATAAATGTATGAAAGGCTAAGTTTAAGTAGTAAGGCCGAATAGGTTATAGATAAGGCACTTGTGAGTCTTTGGCCAAGCAATTGACAAATTAAATTAGAGTTCTTGTGACGTATAATGTCAAGTCTAACTTGGTATATTTGGCCCCCTAATTAAGTACATCGGTGGTGTTGAATGTAATCTTACACATTCGGCCATATGGGGTAAAAATGGGTCGAGTGTTCATGAGATGAAATTAGGTGTTTAAATAATGTTATAGTTGACATTGTGCATATATACATGCATTCGGCCATCTAATTGAGTATGAAGGTGGTGTTAAATCTAATTGTGATGCACATTCCGAAGTATATATATATACATATATATGTATATATACATAAGTATGCCCATTCGTGATGTTACCTTTAATTATGTGTATAATCGACTAAATGGGTAATTAGTGAGGATGGTTGCCGAATATACAAACATACATATGCATGTGTAATTGAATTATGAATGTTTAGCAAGATGGTTAAACTAGTTGATTTATTGATTAAGCTCAAGGAGTTAAAGGAGGAGAATCAAGCAAAGGCAAAGAAAAGATCATCGAGTAGCCGAGTTGGAACCGTCCTACCCAACACAAAGTAAGTCATCAAGCATATATTTTGTATTGATCTAAATAGACATAATGTCTATGTAATTATGCCGAATGGAATGATAAATTTATATACATGTATGCATGTGGTGATGAAAGTGTTAATGAAAAGAAAAGAGGTGAGATGTATTGAGTTGTTGATCTCGGCACTAAGTGTGCGGGTTTAAATTGTACAGCACTAAGTGTGCGAGTTTGATTATATAGCACTAAGTGTGCGAGTTGATTATATAGCACTGAGTGTGCGGACTTAATATATATTTTTGAATCACTACGGGCACTAAGTGTGCGACATTATTGAGTTAATCACGGACAGCGGATCGGGTAAGTACCTTGAGTTCGTGACTACTAGGCGCTATGTTTATATTTGAAGTTGAGCTTGGTAAGTTTGAACCTATGTGACAATTATAATTGAAGTCACGTACATAAGATTTATCGTGGAATAGGTGAAAGGTCGTTTAGTTGTATGATTGTAACGAAAATAAAATGATGTATGAAAATGCCTCAAATATCTTATTGATTAGTATATGGAATGTGAATGCATGACTTGGTATGAGATTGAACCGATAGGTTTGAGGAACTATGGTATGGTTCGGTATGGATGGAGTAACTAGCCTCGTTCCATTTTGCTTCCTCTTGTGATAATGTTATTAATGGATGGTAGTGCATTGCTTATGACTTACTGAGTTATATACTCACTCGGTGTTTCCTTGTCACCTATTTTAGGTTTCTTGGACTCGTCTCTTTTTGCGTGATCGGGCCGTCATCGGAGTCATCACACCGGCTAGCAACTTTTGGTATTTTCTTTTTAGTCGGTCTAGGAGAACATTTCGGCATGTATAGGCTAATATGTTTTGTTGAAATTTGGTATGTAAAATTTTAGCCATGCGAAAATGGCATAAATGTTCGGTTGGATTTGGTTTTATAACGTTAGGTCGTAAGTCTTGGTAATTCGATTTTCTTTTTATGCCATATGTCATGGCTGATTAATTTTTGGTGTTAAGATTCATGATATGGCAATAGTGTAGTAGGGAGATGTTTGACAATGATTAGCCTTTGGTATGGCTAGTCATGATTATAATTTTGTGATATGTATGATGAATTACTAGATAGATCAATGAGAAATCACGAAATGGGCATAGTTGCTTCAGTAACAGATGCTGGCAGCAGCAGTGACGTGGGATTGAAAAATTACAAAAATTAGTAGGAATGGAATTAAATAATGAATAAATTATGTAATCGAGGCTCGATGAGTCTATTTTCATATAGAAGTAACAAAACGATCATATGGACAGTATGTTAAGAGATATTCAGGTTCTCGTGAGACAGGGCCAGAACGGTTTCTGGGTTCCCTGTTCCGACTTTGGAAATTCATTATAAATTAACTAGAGATAATTAGGAGTCATGCCATATATTTATAGATTCCTCTCTGAGTCTAGTTTCTATAGAAACAAACGGCATCAGTATTGAAGCTTTGTGCAGGGAGTTATCCAAATCGTAATGTATGAAGGTCAGTGTAGTCGCACCCTGTAATTGGGGAGAATTTAACTAATAAACTGTACTAATTGGCCCGACTAAAAATTCTACAAAAATTCTACCATATTTGTATATGAGTCTAGTTCCAGGGAAAATTTACGGAACTGGATTTCGAGTTTCAAAACTCAAGATATGATTTTTAAAGCGACTAGTACGCAGATTGGCAGCTTGTCTGGGAAATGTCAAATAAGTGGTTTGAAGTCTGTTAACACCTCGTGTTCGACTCCGGCGACGGTCTCGGGTTCGGGGTGTTACAATTTTATTTGTATCAGAGCTATGGTTTAGTCGGTTCTAGGACTACCATAGCACGTATGAGTCTAGCTATACATGCCTTAATGTTAATGTTTAAATGTGTGATGACTTCTGACGGTTAAAATTTTTGTTTTGATTAGTAAATGGATCCCGGTGTAGAGAGAACCTTGGCGGATGATGTTGAAAGTGTAGCGGCTGCTCCTGCACAAGGGACGCCGCCTGTTGAACCTCAGTCATCTGCGAATGATCAAGGTGAGGGGGCTAAACAAGCCTTCTTTACCATGATGAATGAGTGGGTCGCACAATATGCCCGAACCAATCCGGCTGTCCAACAATTCCCGAATTTGAATAATCCACCCCAAGAGCCCGTAATGCCATCAGTCACTGATCCTGTGAGGCTGAGTAAGCCACCTGTAGACTTGATTAGGAAGCGCGGGGCTGAGGAGTTCAGGGCCATAGTTACTGATGATGCTGAAAGGGCCGAGTTCTGGCTTGATAACACCATTCGGGTGTTTGATGAACTGTCATGCACACCCGATGAATGTCTAAAGTGTGCTATATCCTTGTTGCGGGACTCAGCCTACTATTGGTGGAGGACCCTGATTTCCATAGTCCCAAACGAACGAGTTACTTGGGACTTCTTTCAAACGGAATTCCGAAAGAAATATATTAGCCAACGGTTCATTGATCAAAAGCGCAAGGAATTCTTGGAACTCAAGCAAGGCCGTATGACAGTATCTGAATACGAACATGAATTCGTAAGACTCAGTAGGTATGCCCGGGAGTGTGTAGCTGATGAGGTTGCTATGTGCAAAAGATTCGAAGAAGGATTGAATGAAGATTTAAAGCTACTAGTGGGTATTTTGGAGATAAAAGAATTCGTAACACTAGTCGAACGAGCCTGCAAGGCGGAAGAACTTGGAAAGGAGAATAAGAAGGCTGAATTGGAAGCTAGAGACTATCGTAAAAGATCGACGGGTAAAGCTCCGTTCTCAGCTGTAAAGAAGTTCAGGGAGGACACTAATAAGTTGAGGACGACTGGGGGAATTTCCATCAGGGCACGACCATCGATGGACTCCCGAGCTACTTCGGTAGCTAGTGTGGGCAATAATCGTCAAGAGAAACCTGAATGTCCCCAATGCGGAAGACGACACCTAGGTGAATGTTGGGGTAAGTCTACTAACAGGGCCTGTTACGGATGCGGTTCGAAGGACCACTTCATTAGAGATTGCACGGAGCTTGATGAGAAGAATAAGATTCAAGGTGCAAGACCTAGTGGAATGACAACTAGAGGTAGACCACCGAGAATTTTAGGAGGTAGGGGTGGTAGTCAGAGAGGGGCCTCTGATACGGCTGTTCGAGCCGAGAACCGTACTCCTGCTAGAGCATATGCCATTCGCGCACGAGAGGAGGCATCCTCCCCTGACGTCATCACTGGTACCTTCACTCTCTTTGATACTACTGTGATTGCATTGATTGACCCTGGCTCTACTCATTCATATGTATGCGAAACCTTAGCATCCAGTAAGACTCTACCTGTTGAGTCTACTGAGTTCGTAATTTGAGTGTCAAACCCTTTGGGTCAATGCGTACTTGTTGATAAAGTGTGTAAGAGATGCCCTCTAATAATCCGAGAATTCTGTTTTCCGGCCGATTTGATGCTTTTGCCGTTTGACGAATTTGATGTTATTCTTGGTTTGGATTGGTTGACAGCGCATGATGCGGTTGTGAATTGCAAAAGCAAGACTATTGATTTGAGGTGCGCAAATAACGAGATAATCCAAGTTGAGTCTACAGACTTAAGGGGGTTGCCAGCTGTAATATCAGCAATGTTGGCCCAGAAATATGTAAGAAAAGGGTGCGAAGCATACCTTGCGTATGTACTTGATGACAAAGAATTAGAAAAGAAACCCGAATCTGTGCCGGTGGTTTGTGAATACCCGGATGTTTTTCCTGAAGAGTTACCGGGTTTGCCACCTGTTCGGGAGATAGAGTTTGGTATTGAGCTTGTACCTGGAACTACGCCAATTTTGATAGCTCCGTATCGTATGGCACTAACCGAGTTAAAGGAATTGAAAGCTCAATTGCAAGAGTTGACGGATAGAGGTTTCACTCGACCAAGTTTCTCACCTTGGGGTGCACCAGTATTGTTCGTGAAAAAGAAGGACGGAACCATGAGATTGTGCATTGACTATCGTCAACTAAATAAAGTGACGATAAAGAATAAATATCCATTACCGCGCATTGATGATTTGTTTGATCAACTAAAGGGAGCCTCAGTGTTTTCAAAGATAGATTTGAGATCGGGTTATTATCAGTTGCGGATTCGAGATTCGGACGTACCCAAAACTGCTTTTAGAACGAGGTATGGTCACTACGAGTTCTTAGTGATGCTGTTCGGGCTCACTAATGCCCCTGCGGTATTTATGGATTTGATGAATCGGATCTTCAGACAGTATTTGGACCGGTTCGTAGTTGTGTTCATTGATGACATCTTAGTCTATTCAGGAGATGAGACCGAACATGCTGAGCACCTGAGATTAGTGTTGCAAATTTTGCGGGATAAGAAGTTATATGCTAAGTTCAGTAAGTGTGAGTTCTGGTTAAGAGAGGTTAGTTTCTTGGGTCATGTGCTATCCGCATCGGGTATTCGAGTTGACCCGAGCAAAATTTCAGCCATACTTAACTAGAAGCCTCCAAGAAATGTTACCGAAGTTCGGAGCTTCCTGGGGCTCGCCGGTTATTACCGATGATTTGTAAAAGGTTTCTCGATGATAGCCACACCAATGACGAAGCTACTTCAAAAGGATGCCAAGTTCGAATGGACGGAGAAATGTCAGAAAAGCTTCGATCAACTGAAAACTCATTTGACTGAAGCTCCAATTTTAGTGCAACCCGAATCAGGCAAAGAGTTTGTCATTTATAGTGACGCATCCCTACTCGGGTTGGGTTGCGTATTGATGCAAGAAGGTCGAGTTGTGGCCTATGCGTCGAGACAATTGAAGCTACACGAGAGAAATTATCCAACCCATGATCTCGAACTAGCCGCCATCGTATTTGCTTTGAAACTATGGCGACATTATTTGTTTGGCGAAAAGTGCCATGTATTTTCGGATCACAAAAGTCTCAAATATTTGATGACTCAAAGAGACTTAAATCTGCGACAAAGACGTTGGCTTGAGTTGTTGAAAGATTACGAGCTTGTCATTGATTACCACCCGGGAAAGGCTAATGTGGTTGCTGACGCCTTAAGCCGGAAATCACTGTTTGCTTTACGAGCGATGAATGTGCACTTGTCTGTTCTACCCGACAATGTGTTAGTAGCTGAATTAAAGGCCAAACCATCATTGATTCATCAAATTCGTGAAGCTCAGAAAGTCGACGATGAATTGGTTGCAAAACGGGCTGAATGTATTCCGAATATGGAATCCGAATTTCAAATTGATGATGACGATTGTTTGAGGTTCAGAAGTCGATTGTGTGCTCCAAGAAATTCAGAACTCATTTCGATGATTCTGAACGAAGCTCATTGTAGCCGAATGTCAATTCACCCGGGGAGTACGAAAATGTACAACGATTTGAAATGTCGGTTTTGGTGGCATGGTATGAAACGGGACATCTCCGACTTTGTTTCGAGATGTTTAATATGTCAACAAGTGAAAGCAGAACATCAAGTTCCTTCAGGATTACTTCAGCCGATCATGATACCCGAGTGGAAATGGGATCGAGTCACAATGGACTTTGTGTCCGGACTGCCATTGTCAGGAAGCAAGAAGGATGCGATTTGGGTTGTTGTTGATAGACTGACTAAGTCAGCTCACTTTATCCCCGTGCGTACGGATTTTTCATTGGATAAACTAGCCGAATTGTATGTTTCTCAGATTGTGAGATTACATGGAGTACCTATTTCTATCGTGTTGAATAGAGATCCGAGATTCACCTCGCGATTTTGGAAGAAATTGCAAGAAGCTTTGGGTACCATGCTGCATTTTAGCACCGCATTCCATCCTCAGACCGATGGCCAATCTGAGCGGATAATTCAAATACTCGAGGATATGTTGAGATGTTGTGTTTTAGAGTTTTGTGGTTCATGGGAAAGATATCTGCCTTTGATCGAATTCGCTTACAACAATAGTTTTCAGTCAAGCATTAAGATGGCACCTTACGAGGCTTTATACGGTCGCAAATGCCGTACCCCATTATTTTGGACTGAACTTAGTGAAAGTAAAATCATTGGGGTTGATTTGATTAAGGATGCCGAGCAGAAAGTCCGAGTAATTCGCGAAAGTTTGAAAGTCGCTTCGGACCGTCAAAAGTCGTATGCGGATTTGAAAAGAAAAGACATTGAATATCAGGTTGGAGACAAAGTATTTCTCAAAGTTTCACCCTGGAAGAAGGTGCTTAGATTTGGTCGTAAGGGCAAATTGAGTCCGAGGTTCATCGGTCCGTACGAAGTATCCGAACGAGTTGGACCAGTTGCATACCGATTAATTTTACCCCCTGAGCTTGAAAAGATTCACAACGTTTTCCATGTCTCGATGCTTCGACGATATAGGTCCGACCCATCACACGTAATTACTCCATCTGAGATCGAGATTCAGCCTAACTTGAGTTATGAATAAGAACCGGTTCACATTTTGATGCGTGAAGTAAAAGAGTTGCGAAATAAGAAAATCCCATTAGTAAAGGTGTTATGGCTCAAACACGGGATCGAGGAAGCTACTTGGGAAACCGAGAGCTCGATGAAAGAATGATGCCCAAACCTATTTACCGGTAAGATTTTCGGGGACGAAAATTTCTTGAGTGGGGGAGAGTTGTGACAGCCCAAAATTGACCCTAGTCGGGAAGTGGTTTCGGGACCACAAAACCGAGTCGTAAAAATAATTAATTGTTATATTCTATGCTTATTATGTGTGTACATGCATATGCCGACGTTTCATTCCCTAATTTTGCCAATTGCATGAGAAATTATTAAATAGGGATCAATATGAGACATGGTGAAATATGATAGACTAATTTTAAATGGTTTATTAGTGCATGTCAACACAAGGGTGGACTTGCATGTCAAATTGCCCAATTTTCTTTATAGTGGCCGGCCAAGATGGGTGTTGATGGGAAAATATATATGTTTAATTAGTTATTAAAATAAGAAATGGCATTATGTGAGAAAAAAATAATATTAGTGAAATAAAGTAAAGAAAACAAAGAGGAAGGAAGGCTCATCTTTCATCTTCTTCATTGCCGAAATTGAGAAAGGAAAGATTGAAAAAAAGAAACCAAGGCATTCGGCCATGGCTAGTTCAAAGGAAAGGTATGCATTGTGATTTTATTCTAATTGATGTTGAGATTAAGTTGATAAGTGTATAGTCTAATTAACGCATAGCTAAATTCATGAATTCATTGTTGGGAGATAAGAATGGAAGTTGCCGTATGTATGGGTATATATGCACTTTGGAAAGGAGATTTTTGGGTGTTATTTGAGTTCTCTTTATGTATGTATGTGCATGAGTATTCGGTCATGTTATAGATTCATGTTGAAAAATGTTAATGATATATGTGTCATATAAATGTACTTGTGAATGAACTTGAGAATATCTAAATTATAGGTTGGAGGTGCCGAATGTAGTGTTGGATGAGTTTTAAAGAATAAAAATTTAGGTGACTAGAGGTTAATGACATTCGGCCAAAGGCTTGTGTGCTAGCAAAATCGGTATAAATGTTGTTCGATGTGTTGAATTGAGTAAGTTAGAGGTTGGAACACTTAAGGATTTGGCATCTCTATGACATTAGATATAAATGTATGAAAGGCTAAGTTTAAGTAGTAAGGCCGAATAGGTTATAGATAAGGCACTTGTGAGTCTTTGGCCAAGCAATTGACAAATTAAATTAGAGTTCTTGTGACGTATAATGTCAAGTCTAACTTGGTATATTTGGCCCCCTAATTAAGTACATCGGTGGTGTTGAATGTAATCTTACACATTCGGCCATATGGGGTAAAAATGGGTCGAGTGTTCATGAGATGAAATTAGGTGTTTAAATAATGTTATAGTTGACATTGTGCATATATACATGCATTCGGCCATCTAATTGAGTATGAAGGTGGTGTTAAATCTAATTGTGATGCACATTCCGAAGTATATATATATACATATATATGTATATATACATAAGTATGCCCATTCGTGATGTTACCTTTAATTATGTGTATAATCGACTAAATGGGTAATTAGTGAGGATGGTTGCCGAATATACAAACATACATATGCATGTGTAATTGAATTATGAATGTTTAGCAAGATGGTTAAACTAGTTGATTTATTGATTAAGCTCAAGGAGTTAAAGGAGGAGAATCAAGCAAAGGCAAAGAAAAGATCATCGAGTAGCCGAGTTGGAACCGTCCTACCCAACACAAAGTAAGTCATCAAGCATATATTTTGTATTGATCTAAATAGACATAATGTCTATGTAATTATGCCGAATGGAATGATAAATTTATATACATGTATGCATGTGGTGATGAAAGTGTTAATGAAAAGAAAAGAGGTGAGATGTATTGAGTTGTTGATCTCGGCACTAAGTGTGCGGGTTTAAATTGTACAGCACTAAGTGTGCGAGTTTGATTATATAGCACTAAGTGTGAGAGTTGATTATATAGCACTGAGTGTGCGGACTTAATATATATTTTTGAATCACTACGGGCACTAAGTGTGCGACATTATTGAGTTAATCACGGACAGCGGATCGGGTAAGTACCTTGAGTTCGTGACTACTAGGCGCTATGTTTATATTTGAAGTTGAGCTTGGTAAGTTTGAACCTATGTGACAATTATAATTGAAGTCACGTACATAAGATTTATCGTGGAATAGGTGAAAGGTCGTTTAGTTGTATGATTGTAACGAAAATAAAATGATGTATGAAAATGCCTCAAATATCTTATTGATTAGTATATGGAATGTGAATGCATGACTTGGTATGAGATTGAACCGATAGGTTTGAGGAACTATGGTATGGTTCGGTATGGATGGAGTAACTAGCCTCGTTCCATTTTGCTTCCTCTTGTGATAATGTTATTAATGGATGGTAGTGCATTGCTTATGACTTACTGAGTTATATACTCACTCGGTGTTTCCTTGTCACCTATTTTAGGTTTCTTGGACTCGTCTCTTTTTGCGTGATCGGGCCGTCATCGGAGTCATCACACCGGCTAGCAACTTTTGGTATTTTCTTTTTAGTCGGTCTAGGAGAACATTTCGGCATGTATAGGCTAATATGTTTTGTTGAAATTTGGTATGTAAAATTTTAGCCATGCGAAAATGGCATAAATGTTCGGTTGGATTTGGTTTTATAACGTTAGGTCGTAAGTCTTGGTAATTCGATTTTCTTTTTATGCCATATGTCATGGCTGATTAATTTTTGGTGTTAAGATTCATGATATGGAAATAGTGTAGTAGGGAGATGTTTGACAATGATTAGCCTTTGGTATGGCTAGTCATGATTATAATTTTGTGATATGTATGATGAATTACTAGATAGATCAATGAGAAATCACGAAATGGGCATAGTTGCTTCAGTAACTGATGCTGGCAGCAGCAGTGATGTGGGATTGAAAAATTAGTAGGAATGGAATTAAATAGTGAATAAATTATGTAATCGAGGCTCGATGAGTCTATTTTCATATAGAAGTAACGAAACGATCATATGGACAGTATGTTAAGAGATATTCAGGTTCTCGTGAGACAGGGCCAGAACGGTTTCTGGGTTCCCTGTTCCGACTTTGGAAATTCATTATAAATTAACTAGAGATAATTAGGAGTCATGCCATATATTTATAGATTCCTCTCTGAGTCTAGTTTCTATAGAAACAAACGGCATCAGTATTGAAGCTTTGTACAGGGAGTTATCCAAATCGTAATGTATAGGTATATGAGTCTAGTTCCAGGGAAAATTTACGGAACTGGATTTCGAGTTTCAGAACTCAAGATATGATTTTTAAAGCGACTAGTACGCAGATTGGCAGCTTGTCTGGGAAATGTCAAATAAGTGGTTTGAAGTCTGTTAACACCTCGTGTTCGACTCCGGCGACGGTCTCGGGTTCAGGGTGTTACAGAAACCTGGTCGAGCGAAACCTCTATCAGTCAACTCTTGCAACTGAGCTTTCAACTCCTTTAACTCGGTTGGTGCCATACGATACGGAGCTATCGAAATTGGCGTAGTTCCAGGTACAAGCTCAATACCAAACTCTACCTCCCGAACAGGTGGTAAACCCGGTAATTCTTCAGGAAAAACATCCGGGTATTCACAAACCACCGGCACAGATTCGGGTTTCTTTTCTAATTCTTTGTCATCAAGTACATACGCAAGGTATGCTTCGCACCCTTTTCTTACATATTTCTGGGCCAACATTGAGGATATTACAGCTGGCAACCCATCCAAGTCCGTAGACTCAACTCGGATCATCTCGTTATTTGCGCACCTCAAATCCATAGTCTTGCTTTTGCAATTCACAACCGCATCATGCGCGGTCAACCAATCCAAACCAAGAATAACATCAAATTCATCAAACGACAAAAGCATCAAGTCCGCCGGAAAACAGGAACCTCGAATTACTAGGGGACATTTCTTACACACTTTGTCGACAAGCACGTAACGACCCAAGGGATTTGGCACCCGAATTACGAACTCAGTAGACTCAATAGGTAAAGTCTTACTGGATGCTAAGGTTTCGCATATATAAGAATGAGTAGAACCAGGGTCAATCAAAGCAATCACATTAGTATCAAAGAGAGTAAAAGTACCGGTAATAACATCTGGCGAGGAAGCATCCTCGTGTGCGCGTATAGCATAAGCCCTAGCAGGAGCGCGAGGCTCGGATCTGGTCGTAGCATCTCTAGATCCTCTCTGACCACCACTAGCATTGCCCGTATTTCTAGATGGTCTACCTCGAGCAGTGGTAGCACCCGGTTTCCCACTCTGATTTACATTCTGTTCGGACAACCTCGGGCAATCTTTAATGAAGTGGTCAACTGATCCGCACTTGTAACAGGAGCGGTCATGGAATCTACAACTCCCCGAATGCCATTTACCGCAATATCGACATTCCATTCTGTCCCGACGATCATTTCCAACACTGGCGACCGAAGTGACTCGTGTGCTCACAGGGGGTCGATCGCGATCTCGTCTAGAGAAACCCGAAGTGTCCCTAGACCGGCCTATTTCATCTCTAAATTTCTTCGATGACTGTGGGAAGGGCTTCCCCGAAGACCTCTTATGACACTCCTTTGCTCCCATATCAGCTTTTCTTTTCTCCATACTTAGCTCCTCGGCTTTACAAGCTCGCTCAACAAGTACCACAAATTCTCGGATTTCCAAGATGCCAACATACAGCTTTATATCATCATTTAGTCCATCCTCAAAACGTTTACACATCACAGCTTCTGAAGAAATGCATTCTCGTGCATATCGGCTAAGCCTCACAAATTTTCGTTCATAGTCGGTAACCGACATGGAACCTTGTTTGAGTTCAAGAAATTCCTTCCGTTTTTGGTCAATGAATCTCTGACTGATATACTTTTTCCGAAACTCGGTTTGGAAAAACTCCCAAGTTACTTGCTCTCTAAGCACAACAGAAGTCAACGTATTCCACCAATAGTAGGCAGAATCACGTAGCAAGGAGATAGTACACTTTAGGCACTCATCAGGTGTGCAAGATAGCTCGTCGAGTACCCGGATAGTGTTGTCCAACCAAAATTTAGCTTGCTCGGCATCATCGCTGTCCGTAGCTTTAAATTCAGTAGCCCCGTGTTTTCGGATTCTGCCAACTGGGGGCTTATTTGACCTTATTTGGTCAGTTGCCGGAGGTATTGTAGGTGCGGGGGTGGCATTAGTCGGGAATGGAGGTTGTGGAACAGTCGTATTAGTTCGAATGTATTGGTTGAACCAATCATTCATTACGCTATAGAAAGCTTGTCTAGCTTCGTCATTCGGATTACTAGCAATCAGTTGAGAGTCCGCTGGAGCTGTCCCTTGTGCGGGAGCAGGCGCCACACTCTCAAGATCATCAGCTACCGCTCGGTTGGGATCGGGATCCATTACTATAAATAAACACATTTTCAATCGTCAGAAATCACCACACTATCAAATAATCAAAAAATGGCATGTATAGCTAGACCCAAACGTATTACGATAGTCCTAGAATCGACTAAACCGTAGCTCTGATACCAATAAAATTTTAACACCCCGTACCCGAGTCCGTCGCAGGAGTCGGACACGAGGGGTTTGCAGACTTAAATCACTTCTTTGCACAATCCATTTTAAAATTTCCAGGCAAGCTGGCTAACTGCGTCACTGTCACCTTAAAAATCATATCTTGAGTTTCACAACTCGACAATTCGTGATTTTTCCATGAAACTAGACTCATATATGCATCTACAAATTTTTTTCTAGAATTTTTGGTCAGGCCAATTAGTACAGTTTATTAGTCAAAGTCTCCCATGTTACAGGGATCGACTACACTGACCTTTTCGCATTACGACTTGGATATCTCCCTGTACAGGACTTCAATACTGATTTCGTTTGTTTCTATAGAAACTAGACTCAAAAAGAAATCTATGCATATATGGCATGACTTCTAATTATCTCTGGTTAATTTATAATGAATTTCCAAAGTCGGAACAGGGAATCCAGAAACCGTTCTGGCCCTGTCTTACGAGAACCTGAATATCTCTTAACATACTGTCCATATGATCGTTTCGTTACTTTCCTATGAAAATAGATTCATCAAGGTTCGTTTACATAATTTATTCACTATTTAATTCCATTCCTACTATTTTTAGTGATTTTTCACATCCACATCACTGCTGCTGCCAGCATCTGTTTTTTTAAGGTAAACTTTACCTATTTCATGATCCTCCATGGATCAACTAGAGTTTGTCATACATATTCCAAAAGTGATCAAGAATAACCCTTCCCATGGCTAACCGTTACCAACATTTCCATACCTCTCGACGGACAACATACAAAATGATTATAATGCTATGATCAAAGTATATTTAATCCATTTTTGCATGACTATCCAAATTTACACAAAACCGAAGGGTACATGACCAACAACAAAAGGGTAGTCCTATACATGCCATTTCAAAGTTCAACCAAAATTGTACCAAAAGGGGGCTTTGATAGTGTGGGAGACTTCGACTTCCAAAAATCCCAAGTCCGATAGCTGACGAGCCAAAATCTATAAAACAGAGAAACAAAGAAACGGAGTAAGCAATTTATGCTTAGTAAGTTTTGAGCAAGGGATTCCAGCACAACAAAAGTATAGCATTCATATAGCTAAACGGATAATTTCATATGCACAAATTTTCAATATCATACTTACTTCACATTACCAACCCTTATGTTCATACACAAAAGATCAACTTAGCCAAAGGCCGGTAGCTCATTTATCGACTGAGCGAATACAGATTTGTAAGGGATCAACTAATTCAAAGCACACACGAAACATACCTCATCGCTGGGATTTTACGAGCGTATTAATTTAAATTTTTACAGCAAGATCGCTCGTTCCCAAATCAAGCATCTTCGGGGTTTAGCCGGATATAACCACTCGCACAAGGCCTTCGGGTCTTAACCTGGATATGGTCACTAGCATAAATGCCTTCGGGACTTAGCCCGGATATAGTCGCTAGCACAAATGCCTTCGGATCTTAGTCCGGATGCAGTCGCTTAGCACAAAAGCCTTCAGGACTTAGCCCGGATATCATTCAAGTAACCATGCACATATATCAATAAATCATGACACATTCATATTTCATTTTCATTACCAAAGCTCAAACACAAGACACTTATCACATTTACAATTTCGGCTCAATAGCCACATATAAGAGCATGATTTTGATTTACTTAAGACATAATCTAATCGAATCATAATTTAAGTCCCATTACTCGAAAACTTACCTCGGATGTTGTCGAACGATTCCGATGGCTATTCGACCACTTTTTCCTTCCCTTTATCGGATTTAGTTCCCCTTTGCTCTTGAGCTTAATTTAACAAATAAATTGATTTAATCATTTGAGCATCGAAAAGAGGAACTCAAGGTACTTGGCCCACATATATTCATTAGACATTAAAGTCACATATGTATGGAATCATGAATCAAACTCAACACATTAGTTAATACTCTCCTTAGCCGAATTTTCTAAGTCAAGATAAAGCCTACAATATGCTTACCTATGGCCGAACAACACATCAACCTATGTACTCATTCATGTGGCCGATTATGCATGTCTATGTTGAGGCCAATTATATACTCAATACCACACACAAATGGCATACCTTTTACTAACTAATGCATTACATATTATAACTCAATACGCATCCATCATGTACTCCATAACCGAAACACCATCATATGTAAATATATACCTTGAGATATTGTATATGTCATACCAATACGTCATGTGCAAACATATATATATGTGCAAGAGCCGAATCTCAAAGTTGATTATAACTAAACATGAACATAAATCCAAAACACAAATCTTACCTACCATGCAATAAGCATAAATCATACTTATGGATATACCATGGCCGAATACATCACAACACCATACCATTTCAATTTTGGTCATGGCTAAACAAAGAACTTAATGTCTCACTCAAAAATGCTAAAAAGAATATCCAAGAGTCATCAATCCACCATCACATGTATCATTAACAAGCTTCATATTTAGCATGCAATGGCATTAACACAAAATCCACCTAGGCCGAATATCATCCCCATGACATAGCAAAGATTTGAACCATGGGCTAATTAGAACTCAAGCTAGCAACTAAAAACATGCATGAATCTCATGGCACAACCTCAAACATACCTTAATCTAGATACAAGTATGGCCAAACCTCCTCCTAATCCTCTTCCAAACCAAACATGAAGCAAGAACTCCTTCCTCCTTCCTTAGAATTTTCGGCCAAAAGAAATGAAAAGGATGAACCAATTTTTTTTTCTTTTCTTTAACTTACGGCAATGGGGGGGGACACTCACACACATTCTTTCTTTTTTTTTCCATTTCTTTATTACCCATACTCCTTATTTTATTTTTCCTAACATACCTCACTAACATAACATGTTTGTGACATGTTTCCACTCATAGCATGGCCGGCCACTACTAATTAGGGGGAAAATTTGATATGCAAGTCCTCCCTTTTTATTACATGCACTATTAGATCCTTATAGATTAGCCTATCACATTTCAAAAGTGTCACACAAATCCTACTAACTGAATTCACATGCAATCGACTAAATCGAAGCTTGAAATTTTCACACATTCATAATTACATATTCTAGACAATAAATATCACATTCAAACATTTCGGTGACTCGGTTTAGCGGTCCCGAAACCACTTCCCGACTAGGGTCAATTTTGGGCTGTCACAAATGTACTTGGCCTCAGTTTCATAATCAACTACTATACATTGCTTTGATCTTTTCTAGCTCACAACGCCACAATTAAGGCAAAACACAAAACTCGATTGTGATCGTGAATCATGCTTGTCGATTTAGAATCTAGCATCAGTGTAACCTTTTACACTCAGCTCTATCTCACCTCTCTATATAAGGAATTTATCCTTAGTCGTTCTCATGTACTTAACAATATTTTTAACTATGACCTAATGACCTTCACCAGGATCTACTTGGTACCGACTCATCATGCTTAAAGCGTACGATATATCTGAATGAGTACATGGCATGGAATATATGATAGAACCAATAGCCAAAGCATATGGAATCTTCCTCATACATTCTCTCTCTTACGGAGTTGAAGGACACATTCCTTCGAGAGTGAAATACCATGTCTCATATGTAGGAATCCTGAACCATTTCAATACTTTATCTATGTATGTACTTTGGGTTAGACCTAGGAGTCATCTTGATCTATCTCTATAGATTTTAACTCCTAATATGTATGTAGCCTTGCACAAGTCCTTTATAGAAATAAAACTTCCTAACCAAATCTTGACAAACTGTAGGGTAGGTATGTCATTTCCTATGATAAGTATTTCATCTACAAACAATACCAAAAATACAATAGTGCTCCCACTAATTTTCATGTAAACACAAGGCTCATCTTCATTTTTGATAAAACCAAACTCTTTGATCACATCATTAAAATGAAGATTCCAACTTCGAGAAGCATGCTTCAATCCATAAATGGATCTTTATAGCTTGCATATCTTTCTAGCATCTTTCGTTTAACACCCCTACCCTCTATCAGTCACTAGTATAGGATTACGGAGCATTAACAAAAAATCGTAACATAAAAACATTTAACTGAAAACATTTCATAAATCATATCTTAGTCTATTCAAACACATGTATATTGTCCAGATTTGAGCCCTCGAGGCTTTAGAAACACTTTAAAAATGATTCAGGATTAAATCAGAAACATTTAAACCGTTAAGGAAAAAGATAGAAATTTTCACACTGTAGGGGTCACAGGGCCATGTGACTCATTATAACACCCCTAACCCGTATCCATCGCCGGACTAGGGTTAAGAGGCATTACCAGACATATCAGAACATTTTGCAATCATTTCACAATCAAAAGTCATGTTTCGTCATGTCATAGTCAAACATCAACATTAAGTCCCTTTCTTAGGTCAACGGGGCCATAAACATGCATTAGGAAGAGGTTGGGACTAAACCAAACACATACAAAATTTTTCGAAACTTAACAAATTTTCTAAGTTATAAATGTAACATCCCAAAATAGGGCTTAGTCAAAATAGTGATTTTGGGACCACAAATCCGATGTTAAAATTTTTATTTTATGAATGTTATTAGGTTTAGAATATGAATATATGCATGTGTTAAAGTCTCATGAAGAAATTCTAAGTATAAGGTGTCCAATTGGAAATTAGGGACTAAATTGAATAAGTTGCAAAATTTGTGTTCTAGAAGCAATTTGTATGAAATTGCTTTGAATTATTAATTAGGAGGTCTTAAAGAGCAATTTTCCCAATTTCAAAGTTTTTGGACAAAAATGGGCTTGTATGGAAAAATTTGAAGGAAAGGCATTAAGGGCATTTTGGTCATTTGGTTTATAAATGAAATAAAATGGGAAAATAAGAAAAAAATCAGCTCATTCTCTCCATGTTGCTGCTGAAAATTATGGTTCTCCATAGCTATGGTTTTCAAGCTTTCCAAGCTCAATGGTAAGTGCTCCCAAGCCCCGTTTTTAATGTTCTTCATATTTTTGAAATCTCGGTTCATTATCAAGCCATATCACTTGGAAATCTCCATAGATATGATTATGTTTTGATGGTTTGCTAAATGATTATGTTTTAATGTTTTGCCAAGATGTAAATTTAATGTCTAAAATCCCGTTTTTAATGTCACTAGGATAGTCATGTGTGTTATGAGCTCATTTAATATGTGATACATGCTAGGGGCTGGGTGTTGGGTGTCCTGAGCTGTGTTCAGATACTCTCTTAGCTCTTTGAGTAGCCCTATTGAGTGCGGCATGTGATTCTGTGATATTAGGCACTTCAGTGCACTTTTTTTCAAGTAGCAAAGGCTACGTTCAGGCACTTTAGTGCATTCCTTCTGTGTGTCCGAATCATATTCCAAGTGTTCAACGGGTAACGTAATATGAATTCTAAAAGTAAAATTTAAGTAGGCCATGTGTGTGCAGGATGGCACAGGTATGTACTAAAACCCTATGAGGACTTAGTATATGAAAAGATTTGTATTTGGATAAGCATGTGCATATGAATATGGAAGGTAAGTAGATGTATGAAATAATGAAAAGTATCATAATGGATAAGCAATTATGCTTAGATATTCAATAGTTGCAAAAATGTAGATTATTTGTATGAATACTTACTAAGCTTTATAGCTTAACCTTCTCTCTTTTCCATTCCCTTTAGATATGTCAAACTAGCTCGAAGGATCGGGAGACGTCGGAGCTTGGGCCACACTATCTTCAAGGATTTTGGGTATAAAAAAAGGGGTTCAATTATTTTGGTCATGGCATGTATAGGAAACTTGTCTATTTTGTGTACATGTGTCATGTTGAAGTAGCCAAGTATAATGACTCATTTGGGCATTTTTTATTTTGTATGTGGCCATGTGATTTGGTCCATATTAATGATTGGGATATATCCCTAAGTTTTTCTTTACATGCATACTAAGATGTATAAGTGTTGGTTCGATGGATGACTATTCATTTGCTAGTATGTGGTTGCATGATTTAGCACTCATAATGGATTGATAATAAGGAATATGGTAAACCATGAAATTGGTGTGGAATGACTAAACGATAAGTTTTTGTGAATACTAAGGGACTAGTATGAAAATGGAGTCATAGTGTCCAAATATATCATGGGATATGCCATTGAACATATGGAAGTGTATGATTGTTTAAGGGTGAGCAATGGCTGGGAGAGTAGCCTCCAAATGGTCCACACAGGTAGACACACGGGCATGTGTCTAGGCCGTGTGTGACACACAGTCAGCCCCATGGGCGTGTCGTTCGGCCGTGTGTCCCCTGCACCTTGAATTTTAGGTTAACATGCATGGTAGTAAACATATAGGCAGAGACACGGCCGTGTGTCTCAACCGTGTGGAGGACATAGCCTCTAGCCACAGACGTGTGCTTGGCCATGTGCCTCAAATTTGTATGACAGAATGCTCGCTAAAATCACACGGGCTACCACATGGGCGTGTGCTCAGAAGTGTAATACCCCTGTAGGTTCGAATTGGAAAATAAATCCAATAATTCTACACGGGTGCGGGACATGGGCGTGTCCCCAAGCATACGGGTGTGTGCATTGCCTCCACACGGGCATGTGAGGTTTTAACCTAGAAATTTTCTTAGAATTTTCTGGAGTCCTCGGTTTAGTCCCAGCCCGCCAATAATGCATGTTTTAGGTCTCGTAGGTCCATAATAGGGACAAATTGACTTTAATTGATTGGTTTTAGCTGAATGAAATTTTGTGGCCCGGTTCTGTATGTTTGGTTCTTCTTAAGTTGGGTAATGCCTCGTACCCTATCCTAGCATCGGATACGGATAAGGGTGTTACAATAAAGGTCACACGATCGTGTGAATAGGCTGTATGCCTCACACGACATTAGACATGCTCGTGTGTCTAGGCCGTGGCAAAAGAAGGCATACATACTAACTTATCCACACGGCTGCAAAACACGCCCGTGTGTCTAGTTTGTGGTCAAAACTGACATGGACACACGGCCTGTCACATGCCCATGTGTGCATGATCATGTGATATGCCCAGTCTCATCTCAAAATAGCCCTCCAGCAACATGGCAGAGACACACACCCGTGTCCCTGCACATGTGGGCACAAAATAGGCCTTTTACAAAGCCAAAATGCCACCCAATTTGAGTCCTTCCTACAAGCATCATTCAATCATTAATATATCACATTTTCAGCCAATTTCAATCTCCAAACATACACTATTCAAATCATCAATCTATTTCATGCTCAATATTTATACTAAAACATACCAAAATCATAAGCCAAATTCATTCAATCATATATCACCAACATCTCAATTTCTTATCCATCTTCATGCCAAACTTATACCTAATTTAACCATTAAGCCCATACCAAATTGACCATTTCATTTAGTCATTCATATGAATCAAATCATACCATTTTCTCATCACATAAACCATAACAAAATCAAACTATATCACGTCCATTATCAAGCCATATCACTTGGCAAAACATAAATTTACATCTTCAAACATATTCACATACTTATAGCCTATACATGCCACATAACCATATCTCAAAAAATTATTTATAGAAATGTTAACCGGATAGTGATGATGTCTCCATCGACTTCCAACCCGAGCAGATCTCTAAAAATCTATAAACATAGGAAAAACACACAAAATAAGCTTCGGGAGCTTAGTAATCCATAAGCAAATAAAACTTTACAAGATCATGTATATAATTCAACTTGAATAAGCCAAATTTAGTTAACTTCTTACACATATTCAATCACTTATCTTATATAATCCAACATCACCACATTAAGTAACTTCATTCGGCTTATTTATCGGTGAACATATAAACCATGCTTTCCATTTCAAAATAACGACCATTAAATCATTCATATAAATTAAGCTTGCACAATTTCATTACATAACCAACCAAAACATAGTCATTTATTACATTTCATGCATAGAAATATATAAATTTCTTTTTATGCATTTCAAAACCCAAATAACCATAACAAATCATACATCCAAACCATGTTCCGTCTTTCATAATTCTCATGTCTGAAACATAGGACCACAATTTCATATAACGAGCATATATAACACATCGCTCATTGTCATATATTTCACATATCGTCATTTGAATCAACTCACATTTCATATCAGAATTTCATATACAAATCACATGTACCTGAATCATATATGGCAAAACACAATTAAAATTCCAAATTTTTCATATAATTTATTTGATCATAGTTCACTTGCTTGTATCCATATCTCATTTTCACATAGATCATATATCAATTGATCATAATCATACTCGCATTCATTGCTTAACTTCATATAGATTGCAACATACCTAATTTGGATGCACATTCATATACTCATTTATTTCTCGGAATGCCCGTTGAATCGTTCGGAATTAATAAGGATACTCGATAAGCATATAAGCTCGTACAATGCCAACATCCCAGACATGGCCTTACATGTAATCAAATATCGATGCCACTATCCCTGACAGGGTCTTACTCGAAATCATATACGATGCCAATGTCCCAGACATGGTCTACACGTTAATCTCAAATTGATGCCAATGTCCTAGACTTGGTCTTGAACGATAACACATATCGGTATCCTATGTCATGACATATGTATCCTAACTATTCCTATGGTTCGTACAGGGCTTTTTTGATGTTGTCACATTATTAGAACTTTCTCAATTTCACCTATTCAAACAATCGATGACCGGAATAGATTCTCCAAAGCTCGATTCAATTAGTCATCACATATATATATTCCTTTACAACTCAATTCAGCACATATAATGCACATATATTTCAATTTAACAACATTTATTTACTTATGAACTTAACTCTTACTAACATGAGCAGACCAGAACGACTATTCGATAATTTTTTACTTTCCTCGATCCAAATTCGATTTCCTCATTTGTTGATCTAATTCAATACAAATTCAACTTTTTTAATCATATACTCAATCAAATTCATCCAAAAACACATAAATGGGCTAGTTACACTTTTTCCCCAGACATTTCACATTTTTCACAATTTAGTCCCTATTTCACAAAACACAAAATATTCAAAATTTGACCACACCGATGCTTGGCCAAATTTCACTAAGGTCCCAAGCAACAAATTTCTTTCATTTATTTCATATTTTTACCCCTCAATTTACAAATTTCTCAATTTAATCATTCATACACATTTTTATCAAAAAATCACTTAATTAAACATGAAAAACAAGCATCAAAGATTTATTCTTCATCATCAAACAAAAATTTCATCACATTATCAACAATGGAAAATCACAAATTCTTCATCAATTCCAAAAATTAAAGCATGGGTTTACTAGTATTCAAAGCAACATCTCAAAAACGTAAAAATTATTAAAAACCGAGCTCAAAACATACCTAAATAAAGCTCCCAAGTTTGCCGAACCTTAAAGCCTTCAAATTTTTTCTTTTTCTTTGAGTTTCGGCAAAAAACAAGATGAACATGCATGGTGTTTACTTTATGTTTTATTTTATTAACATTTATTAATCATTTACCAAACTAACCTTTATAATTAATTATGAATCCATATAACAAATGTCCATTACCGTCCATCAACCATAATAGTGGCATAATTCCATTTTAAGGACTTAACAATTAATAAACCATAGTAATTAAGTGCTTTAACAATTAGTTTGGTACTTTTGCATTTTACGTGATTAAGTCCTTTTTCACAAATCGGCACTCAAACGATAACATTTTCATATGAAAATTTAACACATATCCATTCACATACTTTAAGCATGGAATATAATATTAAAATATTTTTCTAACTTGGATTTGTGGTCCCGAAACCACTATTCTGACTAGGTCTAAACCAGGCTGTTATAACTCTCCCCCCTTAGGGATTTTCATCCCTAAAAATCTTACCAGAAAGTAAATTAAGGATTTGCTTTCACACAGTACATTGAAAATTCACATATAGCTTTAGTTTTCATATTTCTTTAATTTCACAATTAAGATTCTGATCTATTTTTCACTGTACATCATATTAAACTAAATATACTTTTAACTGTATTGAGTTACCTTCATTTTCTGCTTTATTTCGCTAATGATATTAATCTCATGAATCATTTACTCACAAAGCTCGATCCTAACAGCGACATTAGGTAACTGTCACATTATATGTCATTTTTATAATTACATGATAGCTTATCAAACAATAATAGTCTTTCTTAGTTGCATTCAAACTCTAAAACACCGTGACAAATAAATATTTCAAAAATTTTCAAAACAACTTCATACTCGCTGCTTACTATAGTTTCTCCCAGAATTACCAGATAAATTTTAGATTTTGATCTGAAACAATGATGACTGGCACTATGTGCAATCTCTAAAACAAATAACTCAGCTGATTTATCAAGAGAAATCTATGCGTACAGAAAGACTCCAAATGTAACACCCTTTTTTAACATATAATTTGATAACACATTTCCAATTTTTATGAATTAACTTAATAAGCCTCAATTTAACTTCTAATCCAGCTAACATATAATCATCCTCTGATAAGATTATCGTTTGTAAAGTACACAAAATTTTCTCTTTCAGATCATTCGAAACTATAATCATTTCTCTCGGATAATAATATTTACTTATAGAATCAAAAGTTGTTCGACGATTTGAACTAGCTGTAACACCCCAACCCCAGCCTAGATGTTATGGCCGAATCTGGCGAAGTCACATTGGAGTGCTTTTTTAAAACTTGCTCTCTGTTGATGAAAACCCTTTTGGAAAACCAAAGCCTTTTTGTTAGAACTCTAGTCATCCTAGCCATTTGTTATTCATTTTAAGTTTTTATTACTTTTAAAACTCTGTTTGTTGCGGAAGCATTTCAAAAGTGTTGCGAAGACGTAGTGTTTTGAAAGCAGTTATCGTTTTGGAAAAACTGCGTCCTACTCTTAACAGATATAAATCATAATTAACTAAAATCCCAAATTAAAAACTAGATAATTAGAGAGGCATTAATACATAATTTAAAACCCAAAACAAAATTTAATAGCAAATGAAACACGAAAATTAAAGACGACAGGAGCAATAGTGTGGCCACTTCCGAGTCTCTGTAGCACCAAATCGTCAATAGCTAGGGATTACCTGCACAGTAAAAAAGAAATGGTGAGTTTACGAAAACTCAGTGTGTAACCATTTCAGTCAATCGTATACCGCATACAGTAACGGTCTGGGCCTGAGCCCTATTCAGAAATAGTACAGTGTGGGCCTTAGCCCATAACAGTAACAAAGTAGTACAGTAACACACCACTCCGTACCACCAACACACCATGTGGGGACAAAGTCGACTCACTCAGCCAACACACCAATATCGCAGTAAAGTTGCCAGTAATAAATATCACAGCAAGGCTACCAGTACAGTAACGCAGCAAAGCTGCCAGCATCAGTAGATGTGGCAAAGCCATTAGTAACAGTATACTTCCTCCTCCTTAATAGAATCACTTCCTCCTTAACAAAATCCCAACCCTATGCAGAATGTAATGCCATAAATCATACGTGTATGCAGAATGCCATGCTCAGAATGAACAGTTATACCATAGCACAAATCAGTCACTTACCCTCGAATGGTAAAATAGTCATTTTACCTTATAGGGGTATTTTGATGATTTTACCTGCTTTGAGGTCTAGGTACTCCTATCGACCCATCAGAAGGTCTTCAGTCGCCCCGAGCGATTCGCTTTACCGTAACGGACCTAACAGGGTATATAAGCCCAAGGCCCAATATATGACCCAAGTAGGCCCACACGTCCATGTGGCCCATCAAACCCAGAATTTACTGCAGATATGCGAACTACACAACCCAGTCCAGTAATTACCCTATTTTCTTGAATTTATTCGTGTGGAGCCCTCAAGCCCATTGGGCCCACATGGCCCCTTTCGGCCCAAGATGGCCCAGAACAGCCCAAACCCATGAGAATGCTCATGGCGGCCCCTGTCGTCTAACACCCAAGTTTCGTGGGCTCAACTAGCCTCACAAGCAGTCACACGCTCATGTGGCCTCAAACGTCGTATTTTCAGCTATTCGGCATTTGCCGATTTACACTTGGAAGGGGTGTGATTACACACCTTTTTGCGATAAGTGGGAAATTCTCCACAACTCCAACCCAGATTCAAACATAGCCCCGCGGTAGACCTTAATCCAATAAGGTTACCAATCTCACAAAGTACCGAAATCTCAACAATTGTAATGGTTGCCTACCTTGAATAGCGAACGATTGCTCTCTTTAATCACTGATCAAAATTGCCTTCCAAACCTAATAAAATCTATATATTATTACCACCTTGTTAACTAAAACTGTGAGTTAAAAGATTAAGACCAAAAGATCAACCACTTACCACTACTTAAAAGAATTCAGCTTTCAAGGGCACACTACAGGATAGAGTCCCACAAAGAACAGTAACGCCTCTGACAGAAAGGTGGATAGAAGATAGAATTAGAAAGGTAGCTTATGCTGAAAAAGGAAAAAGAGGATCATATCATTACCCAAAATACGGAAAGATATGCCTTACACAAAAAAAAAGAAAGCACAATCGGCTAATAATGAAAACCGAATGGGTTGAGACGGAGAGGAGCAGTGATATTTGGCAAACTCAAGGAAGAGGAATAGAGAGAGTTGAGGGGAAACCGTGAATGTAGAAGAGAAGAAAAGAAAAGTCAACACTTGATCAAAATAAAAGATGTTTAAGGCCGACAGAAAAGATAAGAACAATGGGAGGTTCAGCCAAGATTTAGGATAAAGAAAGTGGTACACTTGAAGCGCAGCCCAGACAGTTAGAAATGCAAAAGTTCATAGGTCACACAGCAAAACCGAGAAATGAGAAATAAGAAAAAGAAAAGCAAAAAATGGTAGGACTAATGCAGATGAGAGTACAAATATCCCTAAAAGAATTCGACAAGGCCCCCCAATCATCCTATGACCTATTTTTGCACTAGAAGAGTCCCTCACTCAACAACAACCACCTCACACCTCAACTTCCATATTCTTCTCCTAAAATCTCTCCCCTTATCTCTCCCCAAATCCCTCAAACACCTATTCAAACTCTCATGACCAATTCAACCTCAGAGTCTCAATCCAACTCCACTACCTACCCAGCTCATTAGCAAAAAAATTACTCCATTGTGTAACCCAAGACTCGAACTCAAGTCCCTCAGTAGAAGCAGTGTAACGCCCTAAAAATCCTGAAACCCAAAAATCCCAAAATCTTGAATTTTTCTTTTTTTGTGTGTGCTTAGCATTTCCGGTTAAGTGCTAATTATGTGATGGTAGGTCTTGGTCAAGCTTTGAGTTTGAACCTAGGGGTAAAAGAAATTATAGTTTAATTATTAAAATTATTAAAAGAACCCTAATAGCAAGTAGATGGGCTTTCGAATAAATGAAGGGAAATTTGGACAGAAAAGAGCTTGCTGGCCCAGGGGATAAGTGGCGTGTGGCTAGTGTCAGAGGTCTAGGGTTCGAATCTCACTTTTGCTCAAATAAGGGATATATATTTTTTTTGCTTAAAGGGTGGACAGAGGTGGTGTTGGATTGACTCTGTAGGGAGCGATAAGAGGAGAAATTTGAGGAAAGGATCAAGGGGTTATCAGGGAGAAAAATGAAGAGATGAGGAGTAAGGATGAGGTGGAGCTGAATTGGGAACTTGGGCTTGAGAAATTCGGCTATAGTGGCTATAAATAGGTATTGAATGGGAGGTGGCAAGGCTAATGCCGAGTCCCCTTTACCCTGTTGCCAGAAACCCTTTTCTCTAAAAGCCGAAAACCCTTTGCTTTACTTTTTTTTATTTGTGCCGATTTCTATCCTTCCTCTACACAATTTTCTTTGTTTCACTTGTGATTTAGCTGACTTTTTCTTTCTTCTTCCCTTGGTACCGAATATTCTTTTATTTCCATACAAATCTCAAGGGGCCGAACACCTCTTTGGCTGAATACCCTTGTGTCGCCACTACCCTTTCCACTCAGTCGATTTTAGTGTAAGTATTCGCTCTTCTAATCGGTTTTTTTTGCTAAGTATCAATTATTTTCCCTCACTTCTTCTAATATATTTTGGGTAGGAATAGGTATCGAATCTTAGTCTTTAGATCTCTACTAATTTTGTAACTCCCCCACGCCCGAAACCGTCGCCGGAGTCGAGCTTGAGGGGTTACCGAACATAATTTATCAAATTAAGAACTTCAAATCATTTGTTTCTACATTCACAGCTTTATAGCTACCCGCGTCACAGTCACAGTTACAACATAGCTACCCGCAAAATCAAGATTCGTAAATTTTCCATAAATCTAGACTCATATATCTATTTACTAATTTTTTTATAGAATTTTTGGTTAGGCCAATTAGTACAGTTTATTAGTTAAAGTCTCCCCTGTTTCAGGGTTTGACTGCTCTGACCTCTGTGTATTACAAATCAGATATCTCTCTATAAAGAATTTAAATGACTATGAGGTTTGTTTCTATTAAAACTATACTCAATAAGGAATCTTTACATATAAATAATGACCTCTAATTATAATTTTACAATTTCTTATGAATTTTTAAAGTTAGAACAGGGGATCCAAAAATCACTCTGACCCTGTTTCACAAAATTTTAAATATCTCATAAAATATAATTTATATTCCTGTTGTTTTCAATCCATATGAAAATAGACTCATTAAGCTTTAATTTCATAAGTTGATAATCATTTAATTCCATTTATACTATTTTTAGTGATTTTTCAAATTCATGTCATTGCTGCAGCAATATTCTGTTTTAAGGTAAGTTTCATCTTTCCATGAGTTGTTATGAACTAGATAACCTATTAAACTTCCATGATATCAAACATGATCTAAACTTAACCATCACCATGACTTATCAATATCAAACATTTTCTCAACCAATCATGGCCATATCATAAAATTATTTACACAAAATAAGTATATTGCTATACATGCCATACTTAAGTTTTACAAGCCATTTACCCAGATGAAAGTCCTTTGGATAGTGTGATTGAACTTCGACCCGTCCCGATTCCCGAGCTGACTTGTTCAAAACTACAGTAAATAAAGAGGAGGGAGTAAGCATAAATGCTTAGTAAGTTCATATGTAAATAACAAGTAACATAACAACACAAATATACCAAACAACTTTAGCATGGTATCACCAAAACATATATCACGTTTCTAAACATTATTCATCATCTTACCACCTTATCGTTGTTGTATCTATTTTCAACCCGAGGGTTAAGAACATACCTGTCCAAAGTGTCCATTTCACAACACTTACCAAAACGTCGCTTGCGTCTTAAGTGTTCTTCCATTTCACTAGAAATTTCACCTGTTGAACACATCGGAATATAACTTGGATACATGGATAATTTGCACATAAATGCCATATATGTAATCAAGAAATCATGTAACCCGCCCCTAAGTGAACTCGGACTCAAATCAACGAGCTCGGGCGTTCGCATCCATAAGTGAACTCGAACTCAACTCAACGAGTTCGGATGCCTAGTTACATCTCACAAACTCGGACTCAACTCAACGAGTTCGGATGCTCAACCATCCTAGTGACATGTCACTTGTATCCTAATCTATTCCTAAGGTTCAAACGGGCGTTGTCCTCGATCACACATCTTTGCCGTCTTCCACGGAATATCGAAATCAGTACTTCGGTGATAGTTCATACTCATCAAGTAATTCATATAATTACATATTATTCAACAATAACCACAAAGCATAATATTTCATGATAATAATCAGCATCATATCATATAAACAACATTAAATTGCTTAAAATGACAATTATGTTACTACATTTACACATGAACTTACCTTGGTACCAAAATATAAAGATTTTGCAATTTAGTCCACAATCTTTTCTTTTCCTTGATCGCGACTTGAATCTCGTTTCTCTTGATCTATAATGCCAAATTAATCTTATTTTATACATACATTCATCAAAACAGTATTTAATACGAACTTTGGAAAAATTACACTTTTGCCCCTAAATTTTTGCATAATTACACTTTTGCCCCTAGGCTCGGGAATTAAACTTTATTCCTTGTTCTTATGTTTTATAACATGCTGATCACTTTTCCCTTCTATGGCAACATCAAATTCTCTCTCTAACATATACTTGTGACTATTAGGTATTTTTGCCGATTAAGCCCTTTTACTCGTTTTCACTAAAAATCGAGTAGCACAAGTTGTCTAACATAATTTAAAACCCCATATTCTATCATAAAACATCAAAATACACAAATTTCAGCTATGGGTATTTTTCCAAATATAAACCCTAGGTTGAATTATTGCTAGCATAAGCTTAATCGAGCTTCCGGGATTCCAAAAACGTAAAGAACATTAAAAATGGGGCTTGGAATCACTTACTATGGAGCTTGGAAGCTTGAAACAAACCCTAGCTATGGAGAACCCTTGAAATTTCGGCCTAATGAAGAAGATGGACAAAAATTGGCTTTTAATTTTGTTTTTAATTCATTTTAATAACTAAATGACCAAAATACCCTTACTACTAAACTTTCCAAAAATTCCTTCCATGTCCTAATTTTGTCCATGAACTTAAAATTTGTCAAATTGCTATTTAAGACATTCTCATTAATATTCCAAAACAATTTCATACTAAAAACTTCTAGAATGCAAGTTTTGCAACTTATTCGATTTAGTCCCTACTTTCAATTTAAGCACTTTAGGCATAGAATTTCATCACGAAATTTTCACACAATCATGCAATCATATCATAAACATCAAAATAATTGGAAAATAATTATTTCTATCTCGAATTTGTGGTCACGAAACCACTATTCCGATTAAGCCCTAATTCAGGATATTACAGATTTGCTCCTCAAGAGAGAAACCTTGGTAAGTGTTCTTGATCTTAGTTGGTCAAATGGTCATAGTTAAGGTAAGGGGGACTTGTGTTGGATACAAGTCACTTGTTATTCTAGTTTTAATAATTAAGATTGGTGTAGATCTAGGGGTTGAGAGTGGTTAGTGATTAAAAAAGGGACTGTTATAACTTGTCGCGCAAGGTAAGGTGAAAGGTGAGGTTTCAGTTTTGGTAGAGATATGTTTTAAGCATGCAATTAATTGAAGGAAGATGTCGATTGTAGGTTTGAGGCTAAGGAAATCACAGCCCATTTTATTAACAAGTGTGTACATACACTGCACACACAAGTAGATCGACAAATCTCGAAAAGTCGAAATGTCAAAAAGCTGAAATGCCGAAAAGCTGAAAAGCCGAAAGTTTGGCTACGTAGTCTTGCGAGTGCGAGAACACTCGTAAGAGGGAAATTGATAGGTTGCCTGAGGCCCATAGGCGATTCTATGGACTTGGGTTGTGAATTGGCCGAACGGGCCGAAATGTGCTAAATGGGCCCGATGGGTTGTTGGGCCCATAATAGGCAAAAATTGATAATTGATGCTATGTGATGGAAAATTGTATGTGACCATGACTGTAAATGTGATTTGGGCCTAGTGGCCATATGAATGTGATTTGGGTCTGATGGGCCACATAAATGTGAATGGGCCTAATGGGCCATATATATATAGGTATGGGGATTTGTCTGGGCTTTGTAAGAGGTTGTAGGCCTAGTATATGATGACAACATAAAACTTAATTAATTTATTAAAGACCATGGACAAGTCATAGGGTTAAGGTGTGGCAACGGGTATATGCATGTCTAGGATTGGATCTAAGGAGAGCTTGGTACTTAAGCTGTCTTAGCTCACAGGATTTGTTAACGGGCCAATGTAAGTGAGACCTGTAATAAAGAAAAATTACCAAAATGCCCCTAAGGGCAAAAATAACCAAAATACCCCTAAATGTTGAATGTAAGATGTATGGATGTTACATGTATAACTGCTGCATACATACGATATTCTGTTTGGGTTGCATAGGGGTTGGGAATTATGGAACGGAGGAAGTATATGAGGGTCGAATGGTTGCTTGACAACTGTGGATCCACCGACGGCTTTTTCAGCCCAATATGTGATTGGAAGCTTGCTGCAATGAAGATAGTTCAGCAACCAGGCTACCATTGGAGTGTATCGGATGGGTGGGTCGATATTTATATCCCCACATGATGTATACTAGGGGACGGATTTGGTGTGTAGCGGATGGATTATTGGGGTGGGTTGCACTGTATTGCATTGCATGTATGTTGTATGGTGAATAATGTTTGCTTGTTACTTGTCAAGGGTTGTACACACTGAGTTTGCGAAAGCTAACCCCCTCTTTTATTTTTCTCAAGTAATGCTCAATAGGAGGTTCGATGTCTGGAGGGACTCTGGGTGGCCAGCTAGCAAGACAATTTGGATTCGTTTTAAAAGTATTTAAGTTACTCGCTTATTAAGTAATTTTCATTTAGTATGGATTGTAATAAGGCCTCTCCCTTTCGTTATTGTTTGGATCTTTTAATTTCTTGCATTGTAATTATAAGAAGTGGAACATGGATTTTTTAAACCATAGTTTTCTTTTAATACTACGTTTGCACAACTAAATTTTTAAAGGATAAGTTTTCTTTAATCGAATGTTTTAAACAAAGCTTCGCAATCTAAAAATAGATTTTACTAATCAGTTGAGATTTAACTTATTAAGGAAGGGCTTTCAATGAAACAAAGTTTTCGCTAAAATATTTCAATGTGACATGCCAATTCGGTCATAAGGTTCAGGCCGGGTTTGGGGTGTTACATTTAGTGGTATCAGAGCCTAGGTTGTAAAACTCGGGTTGTGAAATGGGCCTTATTACTTGATTTCTTTTTGGTGTTTTAAATATATATATTTTATTAAATCACAATGTTTTTGGAAAAGGGGAAGTCTTGCTGAGCGGCACACCAAGTCTCCGACGTCAAACCAAGTAAGTTCTTCTGTTTTTGAGCCTGTTTAAATTGCTATACAGTAGATAGTTAGAGGGCTACTTTAGACGATTTTGTTAGAATGGAACTAAAGCCCGTAGGATCTTGAAACTATAGAGGATTTACGAAAACAATATTCTCCTTAAATACTTTCAAAAAAATCAGGTTAATTATTGAAACTAACAAAAACTTCATAAAATTTTTAATCCAGAAAATACGTGAATTGACGATGAGTGCTAGAAGAGGTGCGAGAGTCGTGGCTGAGGTCACGGAAGTGTTAGGGATGAGTAGCGTCAGGCCATATGCCCGATGTTGGAGCAGAAGAGGCTCCAGATTCACCCATAGCTGGGACTAGGCCGTATGATCGGGTCGCAGGAGAAGATGCATTGTCGCAGGAAATGCTAAGGATTTTGGAGAGGGTCGCAGGGCCCAATAATGGCACGGGGAATCAGGGGTCCATTCCGGAGCGACTGCGATCAAATGGGGCTGAGGTCTTTAAGGGCGTGGCTGGTGTGGCTCCTAACGTGGCTGAATATTGGTTGGAGGCCACAGAAAGGATAATGAAGGACTTGGACTATTCACTAGAATAGAAGTTGAAAGGGGCAGTGTCACTGCTTAGGGAAGAAGCTTATCAGTGGTTGTTGACAGTGAAAGAGGGCACTCAACCCAAGCAGGTCACTTGGGAGTTCTTCAAAGCTGCGTTCCAAGGAAAGTATGTAGGTGCGAGCTATGTGGATGCTAGAAGGAAGGAGTTTCTAAACTTGACCCAAGGGAACAAATTAGTTGCAGAGTATGAGGTGAAATTTTTACGTCTTAGTAGGTACGCAAGAGTTATGGTGACAATGGACTACGAGTGTTGCGTTGGATTTGAGGATGGACTAAGAGATAGCCTCAGGGTATTGATAGCTACAGAAAGAGAGTGAGTTTTCTCGGAATTGGTGGAGAAAACAAAGATAGCGGAGGAGGTGAACCGCACTGAGCACCTAAATCGAGAAAAGGAAAGGGGTAAGAATAAAAGGGAGGCTGAGACTCCTGGTGCTGGACAGAGGCCTAGGGTAGGGCCAGAGTTAATGGGCCAGTTAGAGCAGGGTCACCTACTACTAATCCAGGGGTGCCACCTTGTGCTGATTGTGGGAGAAGCCATGGAGGCGAGTGTTGGAAGAGGACGGGAGCTTGTTTAGCTTGTGGATCTATGGAGTATAAGATCAGGAATTGCCCTAGAATGTCAGCTCAGGTGCCATTCATGGGCCGAGGTGGTGCTCAGCCACCAAGGGGTGGTTAACTACCGCCAAGGGGTCGTGGGAGGCCAGGGGCAGTAATGGCAATGGACGGACGTAGAGCACCAGGCAGAAATGCAACCGATGTTGAGGCGAGGCAGCCAGCTTTGTTTTATGTTGCTCGTCGCCGAGAAGACAAGGATGCCCTAGATGTGATAACGGGTATGTTCTTTATATATAAGTTACCTTACACTGCATTGATTGATATTGGATCGACCCATTCGTATGTTGCATGCAATATGACTGAACCTTTGGGTGATATGTTTAAAATTACTTTGAATGAGATGACTATGATAAGTCCGTTAGGTCAGCCAGTAAGAGTGAATAATTTGTTTAGGGAGGTACCCTTGTTAGTTCAAGGGGTTACCTTTTTAGCGGACTTAATAGAGTTACCGTTTAGTGAGTTTGATTTAATCTTGGGTATGGACTGGCTGGTGAAACACCCAGCCACCTTGGATTGTGCTGCAAAGTGAATGGTGTTAAGAATGGTGGAGGACGAGGAGGTGGTGGTGATTGGTGAACGCCGAAATTATCTATCGAACGTGATTTCGGCATTAAGGGCTGAAAAGTTGGTGCGAAAGGGATGCGAAGCCTATTTGGCTTACATTAGCGATACGGAGGTTAAGAGCCCTACTGTTGAGGAGTTGAGAATAGTTAAGGAATTTCCTGATGACTTTCCCAACGAGTTGCCAGGGTTGCCGCCCAACCGAGAGGTAGAATTTGGAATCAAATTGTTACCTGGTACGGCTCCGGTGTTCATCACCCCTTATCGGATGGCACCAAAAAAGTTGGTGGAACTTAAGGCACAAATTCAGGAACTGTTGGATCAAGGATTCATTCGACCAAGTGTGTCTCCGTGGGGAGCACCGGTGTTATTCGTGAAGAAGAAGGATGGGTTGTTGCGAATGTGCACCGACTACTAGTAGTTAAACAAGTTAACTATTAAAAGCAAGTACCCATTGCCGAGAATCGATGATCTTTTTGATCAGTTTAGGGGATCTTTCATTTTCTCAAAGATTGAATTACATTCGGGGTATCACCAATTGAGGGTTAAAGAGGCAGATGTTCATAAGATAGTTTTTAGAACTCGTTATGGGTACTTCAAGTTCTTGGTGATGCCATTGAGACTGACGAACGCACCAGCCGCTTTCATGGATCTTATGAATCGGGTCTTCCAACCCTACTTGGACCGTTTTGTGGTAGTTTGTATAAATGACATTTTGGTGTATTCAAGGGATGAGGATGAGCATGATGCGCACTTAAGGATTATGTTGCAGACTTTGAGGGAGAAGCAGTTGTATGCCAAATTCAATAAGTGCGAATTTTGGCTAAGGGAGGTTACTTTTCTAGGACATATGGTGTCAGCTGAGGGGATTAAGGTGGATCCCCAGAAAATTGAAGCGGTGTTAAACTGGAAAACACCCAAGTCGGTGTTAGAAATTTGAAGTTTTCTGGGCTTGGTAGGGTATTATCGACGATTTTTTGAGGGCTTTTTAGTAATTGCTACACCTTTAACTAAGTTGTTGAGGAAGGGGGTACTGTTTGTTTGGACGAACAAACAGCAGGTGAGTTTTGGAAAACTTAAAAAGGTTTTGATTGAGGCCCCTGTGTTGATTCAGCCAGAGCCTGGGAAGGGGTTTACGGTTTATAGTGATACGTTACATGTGGGCTTGGGCTGCGTGTTGATGCAGGAAGGAAAGGTGGTTGCGTATGCGTCATGACAACTTAAGACTCATGAGGTGAATTACCCAACCCATGACTTGGAGCTAGCCGCGGTGGTCTTCGCGCTAAAAATAAGGAGACATTATCTATACGGGGAGAAGTGCGTGATTTATTCAGACCATAAGAGTTTGAGGTACCTCCTTACCAAGGAGCTAAACCTTAGGCGGCATAGGTGGGTGGAATTATTGAAGGATTATGACTGTACAATTGAATACCACCCTGGCAAAGCGAATGTCGTAGCCGACACATTGAGTCGTAGGGTTAAGTCAGACTTGAGGGCTATGCTCGCCGGGTAAGTTTGTTGGATGATAGTAGCTTGTTAGCTGAGCTTCAAGTAAAATCATGTGGATCGAGCAGATAAGGAGTAAACAATTGATGGATGAGACCTTCGGTGCTCGTCTTACGCAAGTAGAGAATGGTGAGACATCGGACTTTGGGATGAACAGTGAAGGAGTGTTGTGTTTCCGTGGGAGAATGTGTATACCTAAGGACAATGATCTAAGACAATCTATTCTGCGAGAAGCACATAAAAGCCTCTATGTTATGCATCCTAGTGGGAACAAAATGTATCAAAATTTTCGGGAGCTTTATTGGTGGCCTAGACTTAAGCGCAAGGTTATGGGATTCGAAAGTAAATGCTTGGTTTGTCAAAAGGTGAAGGTGGAGCATCAGTTGCCTTCAGGATTGCTTCAGCCAGTAAAGATTCCACTTTGGAAGTGGGAAAGTATCACTATGGACTTTGTTAGTGGGCTACCCTTAACGCCTACTAAGAAAGACTCGATATGGGTTATAGTGGATCGGTTAACAAGGTCTACCATCGACTACTCGTTACAAAAGCTGGCTAGGTTGTATGTGGCAGAGATTGTAAGATTGCATGGAGTGCCAGTGTCCATAATATTCGATAGGAACCCACGTTTCACTTCATGATTTTGGAAGAAGTTGCATGAGGCATTGGGTACTAGGGTAAACTTCAGTACGTCATTCTACCCTCAAACTGATGGACAGTCGAAAAGGGTGATCCAAGTATTGGAACATATGTTGAGGGGAAGTGTGATTGAGTTCCGAGGTAGCTGGGAAGACTATTTGTCGTTAGTCGAATTCGCGTACAATAATAGCTATCAAGCAAGTATTGGGATGGCTCCGTATGAAGCACTATATGGGTGAAGGTGTCGAACGCCAACATGTTGACGAAGTCGGGCGAACGAAGAGTTTTGGGCCCTGAGTTAGTAGTAGATACTGAGGATAAGGTAAGTTGATTCGGGACTGGTTGAAGGAGGCCTCAGATAGACAGAAATCATATGCCTACCTTAAGTGTCGTGAGATAGAGTATGCAGTAGGGGACTTAGTTTTCCTTAAGGTCTTTCCATGGAATAAGGTGTTAAGGTTTGGACGGAAGGGGAAGCTAAGCCCAAAGTTCATTGGGACATATCGAGTTGTAAGGCGGATTAGGCCAGTCACTTACCAATTGGAGTTACCTCCTAAATTGAGCCAAATCCACAATGTGTTTCATGTTTCCATACTGAGGTGGTTTCGCTCAGATCCTTCACATGTCGTAGCGATTGAGGAAATCGAGGTCAGGCCAGACCTAACTTTCGAGGAAGAGCGAATATAAATAATTGGTCGTGATGTTAAGGTACTAAGAAGGAAGTCCGTTCCATTAGTCAAAGTGCTATGGCATAATCACAAGGCTGAGGAAGCTACTTGGGAACCTGAGGAAGCGATGCGATGTCAATATCCTTAACTATTTGAATCAGGTAAAATTTCGAGGATGAAATTTCTTTTAAGGGGTAGAGCTGTAATGCCCCCAAAATCCCGAAATCTCAAATTTTTCTTTTTTTTGTGTGCTTAGCATTTCCGGTTAAGTGCTAATTATGTGATGGTAGGTCTTGGTCAAGGTTTGAGTTCGAACCTAGGGGTAAAATAAATTATAGTTTAATTATTAAAATTATTAAAATAACCCTGATGGCAAGTAGGTGGGCTTTTGAATAAATGAAGGAAAAATTGGACAGAAAAGAGCCTGCTGGCCCAGGGGATAAGTGGTGTGTGGCTAGTGTCAGAGTCAATGCCTAATCTCATCGAACCATCTTACCAATTGAAAGGGGCCACAGTATTTTTGAAGATAGACTTAAGGTCCGGTGAGAGTCAAAGATTCAGACGTACCAAAGACTGCATTTCAGATGTGGTATGGTCACTACAAATATTTGATTATGCCTTTTGGTCTAACGAATGTACTATTGTATTTATGGATTTAATGAATCGTATTTTTCGACCATACCTGGATAAATTTGTCATTGTTTTTATTGATGATATCCTAATTTATTGTCATAATGAGATTAAGCATGTTGAGCACTTGAGAACGGTTCTACAAACCTTAAGAGACAAACAATTGTATGCTAAGTTTAGTAAGAGTAAGTTTTGGCTTCGAGAAGTCAGATTCTTGGGGCATATTGTTTTGGGTAATGGCATTTGAGTTTATCCAAGTAAGGTTTCAGCTATTGTTGAATGGAAACCGCTGAGAAATGTTCAGAGGTTAGAAGCTTTTTAGGCTTAGCCGATCACTATAGACGGTTGGTTAAAAGATTTTCCATGATTGCTACTCTGATGACGAGACTGTTACAGAAGGATGTTTAGTTCGAATGGACGAAAGGATGCTAGTAGAGTTTTGAGAAGCTAAAGGCATTGTTGACTAAGGCTCCAAATTTAGTACAACCTGAGCCGGGAAAGGAATTTGTGGTGTATAGTGATGAATCTTTGAATGGATTGGGTTGTGTACTTATGCAAGAAGGCAAGGTAATAGCTTATGCCTCAAGGTAGCTGAAACTGCACCAGAAGAATTATACAACACACGATTTGGAGTTGGCTGCCATTGTGTTTGTGTTGAAGATTTAGAGACATCATTTGTATGGTGAGAAATGTTAGGTGTATACTGACCACAAAAGTTTGAAGTATTTGATGACTAAAAAGGACTTGAACCTGCAGCAATGGAGATGATTAGAGTTGATAAAAGACTATGAGCTAGTGATTGATTATCAGCCGAGAAGGGTGAATGTGGTCACTGATGCCTTGATTAGGAAATCCTTGTTCGCGTTGAGGGCTATGGACACTCAATTGGCTTTAGCAGACGACGGTTCGTTTCTAGCGAAGTTGAGAGCTAGACTAATGTTTCTCTAAGAGATTTGTGAAGCTCAGCAAAGTGACGATGATTTGCAAGCTAAAAGTGCCCAATGTGAATCAAGTATAGAATCAGATTTTTGGATTAATTCTGATGGTTGCTTAATCTGCTGAGATAGGATTTGTGTTCCTAGGAATAATAAATTGATTCAAAAGATTTTTCTCGAGGCTCACAGTGGTCGTTTGTCTATGCATCCGGGTAGTACGAAACTGTACAATGATTTGAAAAAATTGTATTGGTGCACAAGTATGAAAAAAAAATATTTTCGAGTTTGTTTCAAGATGCCTAATTTGTCAACAAGTAAAATCTGAACACCAAGTACCTTCAGGCTTACTTCATCCCGTGGTGGTTCCCGAATGGAAATGGGACTGTATTACTATGGACTTTGTGACGAGTTTGCCTTTGACACTGAGAAAGAAAGATATTGTATGGGTTGTAGTTGACCGATTGACAAAGTCGGCTCATTTTATACCAGTACACATCAATGCTTCGCTTGACAAGCTAGCCGAGTTGTATATTTATGAGGTAGTGAGGTTGCATGAAGTGCCTTTATCGATTATATCGGACAGAGATTCGAGGTTCACATCGCGATTTTGCAAGAAGTTACAAGAGGCTTTTTGTACAAAATTGAATTTTAGTACCGCTTTCCATCCACAAACTGACGTTCAGTCTGAGCGAGTAATTCAGATCCTTGAAGATATGTTACAGTGTTGTGTCCTTGAGTTCCAAGGTAATTGGGAAAAGTATTTACCGTTTGTAGAATTTGCCTACAACAATAGTTTTCAGTCGAGTTTGAAAATGGCACCTTATGAGGCATTGTATGGGCGTAAGTGTCGAATGCCTTTGTATTGGATCAAACTCAGAGAGAATTAGATTCATGGAGTTGAACTGATTAAAGAAATCGAAGAAAATGTAAAAGTGATTCAAGCTTGCCTGAAAGCCGCTTCGGATAGACAGAAATCATACGCAAATTTGAAACGGAAAGAGAGTGAGTTTCAGGTCAGTGATAAAGTATTTTTGAAACTATCCCCATGGAAAAAGATTTTGAGGTTTGGTCGGAAAGGCAAATTAAGCCCACGTTTTATTTGACCGTATGATATTACCGAGAGAGTAGGGCCAGTTGCCTATCAGTTAGCCTTACCATCCGAATTGGAAAAGATTCATGATGTGTTCCATGTGTCTATGTTGCATCAATATCGATCCGATCCTTCCCATGTGATTTCACTGACAGAGGTCGAGATCCGACCATATATGACTTATGGTGAAGAGCCGATTAAGATTTTGGCTGGGAAGTCAAGCAATTGAGAAACAAAAGTATTACTCTTGTGAAAGTTTTATGGGAAAGGCATGGGATTGAAGAAGCTACATGGGAGGCCGAGGAAAACATGAGGAACCAGTACCCGAATCTTTTCACCGATAAATTTTCAGAGACGAAAATCCCTAAGGGGGAGAATTGTAACATCTCGAATTATGGCCTAGTCAGAATAGTGGTTTCGAGACCACAAATTTGAAATAGAAATATTTATTTTATGATTCTCATGAGGTTTATGATATGATTTCATGCTTGTGTGAAAGTTTCATGGAGGAGTTCTATACATAAAATGTCCAATTGAATTTTAGGGACCAAATTGAGTAAGATGTAAAATTTGCATTCTAGAAGCTTTAAGCATCAAATTGCTATAGATTATGAATTAGGGGGTCTTAATTAGCAATTTGACTAATTTCTATAATTTTGGAAAAAATGGACATGCATAGGAAAATTTTGAAAGAAAGACCCTAAGGGCATTTTGATCATTTGGTAAGTAAAAGAATAAAAAGGGAAAATAAGTCAAAATTGGTGTCCATATTCTTCTCTCATTGCTGAAAATTTGCAGGACACCATAGCTAGGGTTTTTTTCTACATTTCAAGCTTGATTGTAAGTCAATCCTAGCCCCGTTTTTAATGTTTTTTTATTTTTGAAATGTTTGAAGCATGATCTATCCATTTGTAGCTATATTTTGAGCTAAGGTTCATGTATGAAATTTGACCCATGTGTAACATGCATGTATTTTGTTGATTAATGGAGGAATATGAATGTTTGATGCATGATAAACATCTTTTACTAGGTGATTTTTAGTGAAAAAGGGGACTTGTTTGTAAAAGTGTAAAAGTGGGTAGTAATAATGTGAAATAAAGGAAAATATGGGCTGATATGAGCATATTAAAGGTTCGGCTAGGCTCGGGTAACCAAAAAAATGAACACATTTCATTTTACGAGCCTAGGGACTAAGTTGTAATTATGTGAAAGTTTAGGGGCAAAATTGTAATTTTTCCAAATTGTAATTTATGAACTATTTTGAACAATGTGATGATTAAATGAGCTGAATTTGCTATTATAGATCAAGAAAAACAAAGTCCGGACCTAGACCAGGGAAAGAACAAGATTTTGGACTAAATCGTATAAATTATCCATATTTTGTACCGAGGTAAGTTCATGTCTAAATAATGCAATGATATTTAATATTTTTATTATTTTGTTAATGTATGAGTTTATATGATTACTTATGATGTCAAGTGTATGAATGATGTTGTAATCTACAAGCATGAGACTGTGAATGAATTTGACAAACATGAGATATCGAGAAAACCCCGTTTGAACCTTAAGAATAGTTTAGGATACAATGTGACATGTCACTAGGAACTATGTGAATATGAGCTCATGGATATGTGTATATGTGATATGTGAATTCGGGTGCTGGTCTTGTACGTCCTACCGATGGTTGGGTAGCCTGGCATATGTTGTGGGTACCTGTCAGCTTGTGTGAGCAGCCCGATTAGTTACGTCCTGACTGTCAGCTTGTGTGAGCAGGCCCGTGATTAGCTCGTGAGTGAGCAATATGTGATTGTGACAGGAGGTAGCATGTGGCTACATTTGATGCACTATGTGTAAATCTTCCGTGTGTCCAATAGTATTCTGAGTGTTCAACAGGTAAACTTGTAAGTCAATCGACAAGTAAATCAATGAAGAGAGAATATGACAGTGTGATTTTAGTTGGTCTATGTACGATAAACTAATATGAATGAGCTCGATATGTGATGAATGTTTGGTAAGATGGAAAATGTGTAAGTTACGTTTACAAAATTGAGATATATTTATGAATTCATGATAACATTTAAAGTAAATCTATGTTATGTCATAAGTGTTTATATATATCTATGATCATGTTGCTATTTATTTGCATGTGAACTTATTAAGCTTTATGCTTACTCCCATCTCTTTCTTATTTTCTTATAGTATGGCCAAGCCAACTTGGGGATCGAAGGACGTCGAAGGCTCGATCACACTATCAACTAGACATTTGGGGTATAGTTAGTCTTAATATTTTGAGCATTGTAACACCCTGATTTTGGGCCTAGTCGGAACAGTGGTTTCGGGACCACAAATCTGATGATGAGAATTTTATTTTTTATTATATTTTTATGGTCTATGATTTCACAGAATGATTTCATAAAAATTTCGTTTGAAGATTTTGACGTTCGGGCACTTAATTTAGTTAAAATGACTAAATCGTAAAAAGTGCAAAAGTTGAGTTCTACATACTAGAGGTGTCCAATTGTTATGAAATTTTAAATTGAGAGTCTTTAAATGATAATTAGACCATTAGTTAATTTTTGGACAAAAATAGACATGAAATGGGTGTAATAAAATATTTTTAAGTTAGGGGTATTTTGGTAAACTAATAATTAAAAGAATTAAAAAGGGAAATAAGCCAAATTAGCTATCATCTTCTTCATTCAACCGTTTCTACCAGTAGCAGCCATGGTTAAGGTTTGTTCAAACTCCCAAGCTCGATTGTAAGTGCTCACTAGCCTCGTTTTTAGTTCTTTACATTTTTGAAATCCCGGTAACTTGGTTAAGCTTATTCTAGCAATAATTTAACCTAGGATTTATATTTGGAAAAATACCCATAGGTGAAATGTGTTTATTTTGATGTTTTATAGTAGAATATGAAACTTGAAATTGTGTTAAACAACTTTTACTAAGCGATTTTACGTGAAAACGAGTTAAACGACATAATCGGTAAAAATACCTAATGTTCATAAGTACATGTTAGAGTGAAAATTTGATGTTGCTATAGAAGGAAAAAATGATCAGCATGTCATAAAACATAAGAAAATAGGATGAAGTTTAATTTACGAGTCTAGGGGCAAAATTGTAATTTTGCCAAAATATTATTTTGGGCTAATTTGAATAATGTGAGTCCTAATTAGGCTATATTTGAAATGATAAATCAAGGAAAAATCGAAATTCGGGCTAAAATCAGAAAATATCAAGTTATGGACAAAATAGTAAAAATGGCCATTTCTGCATATGAGGTAAGTTCATATGATTTTTTTTATAATGCAATGTGTAATTTAATGTTATTGCCTTGATATTAAATGAGATGTAAGTTCATGTGTAAATGTTGGTAACATAATTGTCATTTTAAGTAATTTAATGTTATTTATATGATATGATGATTATTATTATGAAATATTATGTTTTGTGGTTATTATTGAGTAATATGCAAAATTATGTGAATCACTTGATAAATATGAAATGCTACCAAGTATCGGTTCTAACATTCCGTAGAAGACGAAAAAGATGTGTGATCGAGGAAAATCCCGTTTGAACCTTAGGAATAGATTAGGGTACAAGTGACATGTCACTAGGATATTTGAGTTCTGAACTCGTTGAGTTGAGTCTGAGTTCGTGAGATGTAACTAGGCATTCGAACTCATTGAGTTGAGTCCGAGTTCACTTATGGATGCACACACCTGAGCTCGTTGAGTTGAGTCCGAGTTCACTTATGGGTAGGTTACATGATAGCTTGGCTACACATATATTCCGTAGGCTATTGAGTTTGTCTAGCTATGTGCATGCATTCCATGTATCCGATTATATTTCAAGTGTTCAACGGGTAATTTGACGAAGTATTCATTGATGATCCCAATGAGATAAGCCATTGGTGAGTATGTTTTTGAGTTATGTTACAAGTTGTACAGGTATGTACACTAAACTTATATGTGATGCCTTGACATGTCATCTATGATGTATATAGTATTTGGTGAATATTATGAAAATGACATGATTTGGAATAAGTCTTTGATACTTGATGACATTGAGATTATGGATTTATGCTTATGAAGCATAATTATGTGTTCTTATCATTATGAATGAAATGATCTTGTATGGATTTGGTGAATAATAGTAATGAATGAGTAAATTTAGCCTTGGCAGTTTTGGGTTACTGCAGTGGTACAACTTTGTAAATTCACCATAAATTGTGAAATTGAATTAGGGGCTGCATAAAATATGAATTTAAAGCCTAATTAGTCTAGTTTCACATAGAAGAAACGGTATATGCAATCGAAATTTCTAGTATGAGATATTTAAATTTTTGTGAGATAGACTCTGAATGACTTCGTGATCCCCTATTCCGATTTGAGAAAATCATTAAAATTATATAAAAATAATTATGGGTTGTAATTTATATTATTAAAATCCTTAATGAGTCTATTCTCTAGAAAGATAGATGAGAGCATTATCATAATTCTGTGCTATGAGAAAAATAATTTTTAGTGAAGAGATGTCAGAGCTATTGGATAGCAAAATAGGGGAAACTTTAATGAATAAACTGTACTAATTGGCTAAACCAAAAATTCTGAAAATTTTATGGGAGAAATGTATATGGGTCTAGTTTCAAGAAAAATTAACAAAACTTAATTTGGAGTCTCGTAGCTCCAGATATAAATGAATTAGTAACTATAACTTGGTAAAATAGCTTAACCTGAACAAGAGTAAATTGTATGATTATGGTGTTTCACTTTTAAAAAAATGTGGGTAATTGCTTATTAACTTCATATGGACTTACTAAGCGTAAAGGTTGCCCCTCCTCTCTACTTCTTCAATTTTGGCAGGTCTGCTCGGGGTTGGAGATCGTCGGAGGCAAAATCACACTATCAAGCTATCATTTTTGGGAGAATTAATTCAAATATTAGAAATATCAAGTGAGTGGCATGTATAGGAAGTTGGTTTGTGATATGTATTATTATTATGACTTTGACCATATGTATCAGTCTGCATTGAGTCATTGTATATGATCATGAGATGTGGTCTTTATCCATTATGGTTTGTAAGTTTAATTAATCATGCCATGTCCTATGTTTTGATGTGATGATATAGTTAGCTTTATTTGTTATGCATGATTGGTCATACATCAGGTAAGTTAAATGCAGGCTAGTGGATCATGAATTAAATGGAAATGAGTAATGTTGCCTTGAATATGGATGTTTAATGGACAAATTGGTAACTACATTATGATGGTATAAAATGAGAGTAAGATTTAGCATGTCTAGTTCTAGTTAGTGAAAGAATGTATATTATATACAGGATGGTAAGCAAATATGTTTAAAGTGAATGACATGTTATTGCATAATTATGGATGTGTAAGTGCTCATCTATGCCACATTATATGTCTTTAAATATGAGTCTATGCATGTGTTCAAAATGTTTTGAATTAAATGAAATTTTATGGCCCGGTTTTCGTCTATGTGTATGGTTAAATTTGGTAATGCATTGTACCCTGTTTCGGCCTTGGATACGGGTAAGGGGAGTTACAAGCATGGCATGTATAAAGACTTGGTATTTTTTTTATATGTCATATTGGTCTAGTAAATGTGTTGGCTTATGAAAATATTTGATTTATTTTGTATATGGCCATGCGATATGGTCCATATTAATCATTTGGGTTGTAAACCTAATCAATTATACATGCATGCAATGTTTCATATTTAATGTGTCTGTTTGTGGATGAGATGTACAATGAATGGCACATTTGCTAAGTGAATGAATCATGGTTAATAAGTATGCCAAATCTATGGTATGATTAGGTAATTTAAAAGTAGGGTTAGCTTAATGAATGAATATGAAATTGGTGTGGAATGTTATATGAAAGTATGAAGTTTTGGATAAGTGTCATGTTGTTATTACAAAGCCATGGAATAATCATGTTTATGTGTTTTCAAGTGACCAAGTTTACTAGGTTGCATAATATCTTAGATGAATAAGCAAATAAGCATTTAAGAGTGATAAATGGCTTGGACCCACACGGGCTACCCACACAGGCTACCCACACGGGCGTGTGACTCCCTAAAGTAGGAAATTTTTCTAAGTTATCCTAAAATTTTCTAAAGTCCTTGGTTTAGTCCCGAACCACCTTTGATGTCTGTTTTGGGCTTCGTAGGCCTTTATAAGGGACAAGTTGCAAGAAATTGAAAAGTTTTAAAATTGAACAAAATTTTATGGCCCAGTTACGCGTAAATGCTTATGTTTTAGTCCGGTAATGCCTTGAACCTTGTCCCGGCGTCGGATACGGGTAAGGGGTGTTACACTTTCAAACACGGGCTTCTGTAATTCGATACTCATAGGCTTATTCAACTTAAATCATACAGATTTCATTGCAACATTTTACGGATAAGGGGGTGAGGGTAGTAAAGCCTCAAATTTAACTCTCTAATACATGCACTTAACACATACTATCACAAATAGTCAGTTCATTTCCAATTTCACATTTGCTTTTACTCACTTTTGTACTTATCACATAGTTCATATGCCAACTCAATTTACTAATTCACAATCAAAACATTTCATATAGTAATCATAGGCTACATATCACAACTCATATACTCATATCATTACTACATTTATCAAAAACGACATGTCATATAATTTGATCCATACCTTTATGAGTTTCAACTCATAATCAACACATTTTCACTCAATCATTTGAGTATTTACTACTGTACTATCAGAATTAGCTTGGTTGGAAAGCATATCTATCTCATCAAAACAATTTTCATTAGAGTCGGGGGATATCACACTATCGCAGGTTAAATGTGGCATGTATAGCTAGACTCACATACGCTATGATAATCCTAGTACCAACTAAACCATAGCTCTGATACCAACCAAATGTAACACCTCTAACCCGTATCCATTGCCGGACTAGGTTTAAGAGGCATTACCGGACATATCGGAATATTTTGCAATCATTTCACAATTAAAATCCATGCATCGTCATGTCATAGTCAAACATCAACATTAAGTCCTTTTCTTAGGTCAATGAGACCATAAACATGCATTAGGAAGAGGTTAGGACTAAACCAAACATAAACAAAAAATTTTCGAAACTTAATAATTTTTTTAAGTTATAAAGGTCACACGCTCGTGTGAACAGGCTGTTTGCCTCACAGAGCATTAGACATGCTCGTGTGTCTAAGCCGTGACGAAATAGGGCATACATACTGACCTATCCACACGGCTACAAGACACGCCCGTGGTCAAAACTGACTTGGACACATGGCCTGGCACACGCCATGTGCGCACGACCGTGTGATATACCCAGGCTCATTTTGAAATGGCCCTCGAGCAACACGGCGGAGACACATGCCCGTGTCCCTGCCCATGTAGGCACAAAATAGGCCTTTTACAAAGCCAAAATGCCACACAATTTGAGTCCTTCCTACAAGCATCATTCAATCATTAATATATCACTTTTTTAGCCAATTTCAATCTCAAAACATACACCATTCAAGTCATGTAATCATCAATCTATTTCATGCTCAATATTTATACTAAAACATACCAAAATCATAAGCCAAATTCATTCAATCATACATTACCAACATCTCAATTTCTTATCCATCTTCATGCCAAACTTATACCTAATTTAACCATTAAGCCCATACAAAATTGACCATTTCATTTAGTCATTCATATGCATCAAATCATACCATTTTCTTATCACATAAACCATAATAAAATCAAACTATATTCACATCCATTATCAAGCCATATCACTTGGCAAAACATATATTTACATCTTCAAACATCTTCACATACTTATAGCCTATACGTGCCACATAACCAAATCTCAAAACATTATTTACCAAAATGTTAACTGGATAGTATGATGTTGTCTCCATCAACTTCCAACCTGAGCAGATCTCTGAAAATCTATAAACATAGGAAAAACACACAGAATAAGCTTCTAGAGCTTAGTAAGCAATAAACAAATAAATCTTTACAAGATCATGTATATAATTCAACTTGAATAAGCCAAATTTAGTTAACTTCTTACACATATTCAATCACTTATCTTATATAATCTAACATCACCACAATAAGTAACTTCATTAGGCTTATTTATCGGTGAACATATAAACCATGCTTTCCATTTCAAAATAACGACCATTAAATCATTCATATAAATTAAGCTTGCACAATTTCATTACATAACCAATCGAAACATAGTCATTTATTAGATTTCATGCATAGAAATATATAAATTTCTTTTTATGCATTTCAAAACTTGAATAACCATAACAAATCACACATCCAAACGATGATCCATTTTTCATAATTGTCATGTCTGAAATATAGGACCACAATTTCATATAACGAGCATATATAACATATCGCTCATTGTCATATATTTCACATATCGTCATTTGAATCATACTCACATTTCATATCAGAATTTCATATACAAATCACATGTACCTAAATCATATATGGCAAAACACAATTATAATTCCACATTTTTTATATAATTTATTTGATCATAGTTCACTTGCTAGTATACACATCTCATTTTCACGTAGATCATATATCAATTGATCATAATCATACTCACTTTCATTGCTTCGCAACATACCTGATTCGGATGCACATTCATATACTCATTTATTTCTCGAAATGCCTGTTAAACCGTTCGAAATCAATAAGGATACTCGGATAGCACATAACCCTGTACAATACCAACGCCTTAGACGTGGTCTTACATGTAATCAAATATCGATGCCACTATCCCAGACAGGGTCTTACACGAAACCATATATGATGCCAATGTGCCAAACATGGTCTTACACGTAAATCACAAATCGATGCCAACGTCCCAGACGTGGTCTTACACGATAACACATATCAAAATCCTATGTCATGACATATGTATCCTAACTATTCCTATGGTTCGTATGAGACTTTTCAGACGTTGTCACATTATCGAAACTTTCTCAATTTCACCTATTCAAAAATCTATGATCGGAACAGATTCTCCAAAGCTCGATTCAATTAGGCATCACATATATATATTTCTTTACAACTCAGTTCAGCACATATAATGCACATATATTTCAATTTAACAACATTTATTTACTTATGAACTTACCTTGTACTAGCACGAACGGACCAGAATGACTATTCGATAATTTTTTACTTTCCCTGATCCAAATTTGATTTCCTCATTTCTTGATCTAATTCAATACAAATTCAACTTATTTAATCATATACTCAATCAAATTCATCCAAAAACACATAAATGGGCTAATTACACTTTCACCATAACATTTCACATTTTTCGCAATTCAGTCCCTATTTAACAAAACACAAAATATTCAAAATTTAACCACACCCATGCTTGGCCGAATTTCACTAAGGTCCCAAGCAACCCATTTCTTTCATTTATTTCACATTTTGACCCCTCAGTTTACAATTTTCTCAATTTAGTCCTTAATACACATTTTTATTAAGAAATTTTACCGTTTACATGCTCAATTTAAGAAAAAGGACTAAATTGCGTAAAGTGTAAAAGTTGAGTTCTAGTAGCTTAAGGATTAAATAGCTATAGAGCATTAAAGTATGAGTCCTTAATTGGTAATTAGACCATAAATAGTGATAGTGGATGTACATGGCTTGGTACTTGTGTAATTATTAATGTTATTAAAGGTTATATATGTAAATAGGTAAATAAATTATAAATTAAATAAAACCAAATTAAATCTATCATCTTTAAGCTATTCTTCAACTAAAATTAGGTTATATATGTAAATAGGTAAATAAATAAAGCCATTTTTGAGCTTAAACTTTTGGAAACTTCATCTTGCTTATAGGTAAGTGATTTTTGTCCCGTTTTTAATGATTTTTATGTTTTCGGGATTGTTCTAGCTTAATCTAGCTAGGCCGGGGACTAGTTTGTAGAACTATTAAAGGATTTAAGTTTTCCCATGAATGAGTATTGGTTGCTTTTGTTGTTGGATGGAAGAAAATGGATAGTTGCTATTAGATGAACAACTTTTGTAAAGAGATTTTTGATGAAACTATCAATTAGAGGTTAAATTGAAAATTGTGAAAAATTTATGGTATAATTTGTGAATTAATGCAACATGTGGGTTGCTATAAGTGTATATGATATTCAGCTAGGCTTGGGTAGGGGTAAAATTGTATGAATTTCATTTTTTGAGCCTAAGGACTAAGTTGTAAAGAAATCAAAACATTAGGGGCAAAAGTGTAATTCTGTAAAAATGTGAATTTGGATTAAATTGAATAGATTAATTATTAAATTGATTAAATTTATTCATTTAGATCAAGATAATCCCTGTACGGCTTTAGATCAAGGTAAGGAAAAAGCTTCGTATTAGTCAACTTGGTTTTTTACGTTTATCGTCTAGGAAAGTTCTTACATTTAATAGTGTTTTCAATTATGATTTAAATGCTATTTTTGCATAATATTAAATTTTGTGTTGAAAAAAAATTCAACTACGTAACAGTGATCATCAATGAATGAAAAGGGATAGTTTCAACTATCAATTATGAAAAGGGATGGTGACAACCATCAAATTATGAAAAGGGATGGTGACGTCCACCAAATTATGAAAAGGGATGGTGACCACCACTGTAACACTCCAGACCCAGCCCAGACGTTATGGCCGAATCTGACATGCCACATTGAAGTTAAAAATCCATGTTTCATTTTAGTGTTTTATAAACCGACTTTTGTTGAGCTAACAAAGTGAATGGAAGCTGGGCACCAGGTAGGAATCCGTAACAGAGGAGGTGAGACATAAAGGTTGCTTAAGTAACAAGCTCTTCGATTGGATCCAATCCTAGATATTCCCACAACCATTGCCACACTTGGTTACAACGAGTTGATAAATCGATTAATCGTGACGTCGTGTTATTTTGAAAACAAGTATCATTTTAAATAAAACGCGTCCTAAGTCTAGCCCATTTGAATTATTATCAACCAGTTTAAAGTTATAAAAAAAGAAAAATAAATAGAATAAACCCAGAAAAGAAAAAAAATAAAGTTAAAATGGCCTTATTACAATCCAAAAATAAATAATAAATAAAGTAACCTAAAGAAACCAGACATTTATTTTAAAAGCCCAAAAGCGAACATCGTGGCCACTCTAAATCCCCTCCGGCTCCAAGTCCCCATATCAAGACCCACCTGCAAGGTTAAGGAAAGGGGGTGAGTTTGGAAACTCAGTGTGCAACAAGCCCCTTTCAGAGCCCAAAACAATATCAGTCTGCTGGGCCTAAGCCCAAATTCCATCTCAGCATATACTGGGCTGAAGCCTTTTCATATTTCATATCTCAAAACACTGGGCCGAAGCCTTTTCATATTTCATATTACTGGGCCGAAGCCTTCACTATAAACGGGATGGCCCATAGGCCCATTTCAATATCACATGTAATGTCAATGAAAGAATGCAAGCCCATTTGGGGAGACTACTCGACCCACCATCCGCTACTCTCCACCCGTACCAACCAAGCTCTCCATGTGGGGAATAACTCAACCCACCCAGCCAAAACTCTCCACTGGCAGCATAGCTGCTTTATCATATAACTGGAGGCCTAGCCTCTTTTAATAACTGGGGCAAAGCCCTATTGATAAACTGGGGCAAAAGCCCTTTTCGGTAAACGGGGGCATAGCCCTTTTTGCACTTCCTCCATCCATATCATAACCCAACCCAATGCATTTATGAATACATCATGTGCATATCATACATATCATGTGCATATCGTACATATCATGTGCATATCATACATATCATGTATATCAAAATCCCGTGTATCATATTTATAATTAAACCCTAGGGGTATAATGGTCATTTTTACCTAGGGGCAAAACAATCATTTTCATATTATAAAGGTAATTTTATAATTTTACCAAATATTAGGGTTTTCCATGTTCATTAACAGTTACTAACAGTTCATGTGTTTAAACAGCGATTCTAGCCCATTTTTAACGAAACTGAGTTATTGGGCCAAAAACCACTAATGGGCCCTACATAGCCAAATTAGTCATCTAGGCCCATTTAGCCTATATTCCATAATGGTATTACCAGTCTTAACACGCAATTTAACAGGATTTCATTTCCTACCAAATTTACCCAAATGGGCCCGTAAGCTCATTGGGCCCGATTTCAGCCCTTCAAGGCCCAACTTACCATGATGCCAAAAATCGTGTTCTTACCTTTTCCAACGATCTCAATCATCAACTTAAAGAATCTAACTAACCAATGAACATTCGCTTGCTCACAAGTCCTCAAAATGCCGAAATTTCGGCATTTCGGCTTTTCGGCATTTATCGATTTAAGCTACGAAAGACGGTTCATTACACACCTGATTTGCGATATTCCTTGACGAGATCTCCTATGCAATTTCTCCTATAATCAACCGCTTATAGATCAGTTCATAATAATTAAACCAAATCGAGAACCATCCATTATCCACACTTACACATTCGGCCACCATCCATAATGGCCTTAGAATCCATACCTTTGCCGAAATTGATGACTAGATATAGTCACTCCGATGATCCAAGCTAATCCAAGTCGACACTACACTTTGCTGCTCCTCCACTATACAAACCATAAAAAGATTAAAAGAAGAACCCAATCAGGCCTATACCCACATTCGGCCACCTCCCTAAACTATAGGGGTTTCAGCTTTTGCCAACAGTTACTATAGGAATCGTTTAGAGTTTGGGCACTTACCATAGTCCCTCTTCTTGAATACATTTATGCCCAGAAGATGAGGGAATTGACTACCAAAAAGTGAAGAGAAAATAGAGAGTTGCTGGTCAACACGATTTTGGCACCACCTAGCCACACAGGTTTCGGCTTTTGCGGTTTTTTCGGCAAAAGTGGAAGTAAGGGAAAGAAACAATAAATGAATAGAGGAAAGTAGTGGGCTGGTTTGGAAGAAGGAAAATGAAGAAAAGATGAAAAGGAAGAGTGGTAGATTCAGCTAGGGAAAAAGAAAGAAGAAAAAGAAGACTAATCCTGTGGTTAAAAAGAAGAAAACGGCACAACAAGTGCCCAAATGTCGAAAATCCCTAACTAAAACCCCTCTACCGAAATCCCCTCTCCATACCCCCCAAACCGGCTAAACACTATCTCCTTCTCAATCCCTAAAATCTCTCCCCTTATCCCTCCTTAATCCATGCATTTGATTGATTCAAACTCCCTCCCACAGAGTTCCATTCGGCTACAACTCCTATATGCTCAAAGCATAAAAATTAGCATCACATTTGCCATCATAGGGAATCGAACCCAGGTCTTCCCCCAACCACTTACACGCCACCTTCTTAGCTCCCTAGTGGTGTCACTTAGCCACTTTACCAGAGGCTCATTTGTGATGCATTTTACCCACAAATTTTAATAAGACCATCTATCCAAGGCCCCTAACTTCTTAAGTCCAAAATTCAAAAATTCTACTGGGTTTTGGCCAACACATGGGCCTTCCATAAGCCCATTTGCATACTCAAATTTTGAATTTCACAACCAAATACAAAATTTTAAAAACTTTACCAAAATATCGAGAATCGCAAAAAAACCCGAAAATCAGGATGTTACAACTCTACCCTCCTTAAAGAAATTTCAGCCTCGAAATTTACCTGATCCAAACAGTTGAGGGTATTGCTGACGCATTGCCTCTTCGGTCTCCCAAGTAGGTTCTTCCTTGCCATGGTTCCTCCAAAGTACCTTCACTAATGGGACTAACTTCCTTCTCAACACCTTGATGTCACGATCAAGTATTTGCATAGGTTCTTCTTCGAAAGTCAAATCCGTCTGTACTTCGATTTCTGCAACTGGCACGACATGAGTTGGGTCAGAATGATATTGTCTTAGCATGGACACATGAAAAACGTCGTGAATACGATCCAGCTTTAGAGGTAACTCTAGCTGATAAGCTATCGGCCCTATCCGCTTAACAATTCGATAAGGCCCAATAAACCGTGGACTCAGCTTGCCCTTCTTACCAAATCTCAATATCTTCTTCCAGGGCAAAACTTTCAAAAAGACCATGTCCCCAACCGCATATTCTATATCCTTACGCTTCAGATCGGCATAAGACTTTTGTCAATCCGCTGCTTCCTTTAACTGATTCCTAATCACCCTAATCTTGCCTTCAGTATATGTTACCAACTCTGGCCCAAGTATTTGCCTTTCCCCCAACTCTGCCCAACAAGTAGGCGAACGAAACCTTCGCCCATATAGTGCCTCATAAGGAGCCATCTGAATACTTGCTTGGTAACTGTTTTTATACGCAAACTCCGCCAATGGCAAATAGTCCTCCCAACTGCCCCTAAATTCAATAACACAACCTCTCAACATGTCTTCTAGAATCTGAATGACCCTCTCTGACTGCCCATCCGACTGAGGGTGAAAAGCCGTACTATCGAGATGTAACTTCTACCAAAACCGAGATGTAAACCTTGGGTCTCAGTCCGAAATTATCGATACTGGCACCCCATGCAACCGCACTATCTCCGCCACATACAACTTGGCCAGCTTCTGAAGTGAGTAGTCGGTTCGGACAGGTATGAAATGGGTAGATTTCGTGAGCCTATCCACAATTACCCAAACTGAATCCTTCTTGGAAGGTGTTAATGGCAATCCACTTACAAAATCCATAGCTACCCTTTCCCACTTCCAAAGTGGTATCTTTACCGGCTGTAACAATGCTGAAGGTAGTTGATGCTCGGCCTTTACTTGTTGGCACGTCAAACATTTCCCCACAAATTCAGTCACTTCTCGCTTAAGCCCAGGCCACCAATATAGCTCTCGCAAGTCTCGATACAACTTACTCCCTCCTGGATGCATAGCACAAGGTCCGCTATGTGCCTCTTTTAAAATCATTAATCTCAAGTCAGAGTCCCTCGGCATACAAATTCTTCCTCGAAAACAAAGAACCCCATCATTATTTAACCTAAAATCTGGATTCTCCCCCTTCTCAACTTGCTGAAACCGAGAAACCAACGACTCATCCTCCAACAGTTGCTTCTTAATCTGCTCCACCCAAGTCGGTCTCACTTGTAACTCTGCCAATAAGCTTCCATTGTCATACAAACTTAAACGAGCAAACATTGCCTTCAATTCCGCCACAGTCCTTCGACTTAACGCATCAACCACGACATTTGCCTTACCTGGATGGTACTCAATCGAACAGTCATAGTCCTGTAACAACTCTATCCACCTTCGCTGTTTAAGATTCAGCTCCTTTTGAGTTAACAAGTACTTAAGACTCTTGTTATCCGTATAAATAATGCATCTCTCCCCATACAAGTAGTGCCTCCATATTTTAAGCCCAAAAGTCACTGCTGCCAACTCCAAGTCATGCGTAGGGTAGTTTACCTCGTGAGGCTTAAGCTGTCGCGAAGCATAAGCGACCACTTTACCCTCTTGCATCAACACGCAGCCCAAACCTACATGTGACGCATCACTGTACACAGTGAAATCCTTACCAGACTCTGGCTGAATCAACACTGGCGCTTCTGTTAAAACCTTCTTCAATTTCTCAAAGGCCTCTGGCTGCTTATTCGTCCAAACAAAAGGTACTCCCTTCCTTATAAGTTTCGTTAACGGTGTTGCAAACACAAAAAATTCTTCCATAAATCTCCGATAATAACCTGCCAACCCCAGAAAACTCTGAATTTCTGTTACTAACCTCGGTGGCTTCCATTCCAAGATTGCCTCAATCTTTCGAGGGTCCACCTTGATTCCCTCAGCAGACACAAAATGCCCCAAGAAAGTGACTTCCTTCAGCCAAAACTCGCACTTACTAAACTTGGCATAAAGTTGCTTGTCCCTTAGCACTTGCAGCACAACACGAAGATGCTCATCGTGCTTCTCATCCGTTTCCGAATACACCAAAATATCATCGATAAAAAAGACCACAAACCAATCAAAGTATGACTGAAACACCCGATTCATTAAATCCATGAATGCTGCCGGTGCATTAGTCAAACCAAAGGGCATAACTAGAAACTCATAATGACTATATCGAGTCCTGAATGTCGTCTTATGAATATCCACTTCTTTGACCCTCAACTGATGATATCCTGATCGAAGGTTGATTTTAGAAAATACTGAGGCTCCTCTTAATTGGTCGAACAAATCGTCGATTCTTGGCAGAGGATACTTGTTCTTGATCGTCAGTTTATTCAACTGTTGATAGTCAATACACATTCGCATGGTCCCATCTTTCTTCTTTATGAACAACACTGGTGCACCCCACCGGGAAACACTCGGTCTTATAAACCCTCTATCCAACAGTTCCTGAATTTGAGCTTTCAATTCTACCAACTCCTTTGGTGCCATCCTATAAGGCGCAATGGACACAGGAGCCGTTCCAGGTAACAAGTCGATCCCAAACTCGACTTCTCTGTTCGGAGGTAATCTAGGAAGTTCCTCTGGAAACACATCTTGAAACTCTTTAATTGTCCTAACCGACTCCACAGTTATCCCATTAGGTTCAACTTGACTTACAAATGCCAAGTACGCCTCACAACCTTTCTGAATCAACTTCTCGGCTCTTACAGCTGAAACAACATTGGACAAATAATTCCTTCGTTCCCCTATGACCATTATCTCCTCATCTTCGGTAGTTCTTAATACCATTCTCTTAGCAGCACAATCCAACGTCGCCCTATGCTTAGCTAGCCAGTCCATTCCCAAGATCAGATCAAAATCCCCAAATGGCAGCTCCATCAAATCTCCTACAAATATCTTATCTTCTGTCTCTAAAGGCACCGCCCTAAAGAGTTTATCTACCTTAACCGAGTGTCCTAAAGGGCTTATCACTAATTCCCCACTCACCGTCTCCTTGGGAAGCACTCTCAAAGCCCCAGATACATCACAAGCAACATACGAGTGAGTGGAATCCACATCAATCAAAGCAGTGTAAGGCGTGCTATGAATGAAGAACGTACCGGTTATAACATCAGGAGCATTACCCTCCTCACGACATTGTGCAGCATAAACCAACACCGACTGGTTAGCTTCAGCATGCCCAGCACCTCTACCAGGTGCCCCACGTCCTCGTCCATTTCCATTGCCACCTCTACCTTGCCCAAGACCTCTCTGTGGTGGTGGTCCTCCTCGCTGTGGTTGGACATCCCCTTGTTCCGCAGCTAGTTCCTGAGCTGTTCTCCGAGGACATTCTCTGAACTTATGCTCCTTGGACCCACATCGAAAACATGCTCCAGTTCGTTTCCAGCACTCCCCCATATGCACCTTACCACAGTCCCTACAAGCTTGCGGTCTAAAAGTATTCACTGGAACTGCTCGAACCGGTCCCTCCATTCTAGCTCTTTTAACATACCTACTTACAGCATTCGAGGGTCCAGAATCCCTCCTAAGTCTGGGTCGATCCTTCTCACGATTCTACCGTTCAGTCCGTTTTACCTCCTCGGCTATCTTAGCCTTCTCTACCAATGCAGCAAAATCACGCTCCCTCTGTGGAGCTATCAATACCCTAAGCTCATCGCGGAGACCATCCTCAAATCGAACACTGCGCTCATATTCAGTCGCAACTATCCCGCAGGCGTATCGACTCAGCCTCAAGAATTTCGCCTCACACTCCGCGATAGTCTTCTATCTTAAGTCAGATTCAAAAATTCCTTTCGACGAGCATCCACATAACTAGCTCCAACATACCTCCCCTTAAAAGCAGTTTTGAACAATTCTCAGGTTACTCGTTCAATCGGGGTACTCTCCCTCACGGTGATCCACCATCGGTATGCCTCGTCTCGTAGTAGTGACACAACCCCCTTCAGCTTTTGCTCCACAGAGCAATCTAGATTGTCCATAATCCGCTCTGTTGCCTCTAGCCAATATTCAACCACATTTGGGGCTACTCTAGATATGCCCCTAAAAACTTCTGCTCCGTTGGCCCAGAGTCACTCCGATATGGATCCCTTATTCACTGTCCCAGTGCTAGCTCCAGCAACTCTTTCTAAAACCCTTAACATGGCTTGGGACAAAGCATCATCCCCCGCAGCCCGATCATAAGACCCAGTCTCCGTTGCCTATGGCACGGATGCCTCCTCAACTGGCCTAGGCCCTGAGGATGAAGATTCAGCTTGCACCCTTCTGCGACCACGTCCACGGCCTCGTCCACGAGTTCCTCTTATACTCTAATCGAATTATCTGATTACGAATTTTATGATATTAGTATAATGTTCAATTGTTTATTACGAGATGTCTTGTGGAAATATAGCAGTTCAAGAATTTTTTTCGTAACGTCGTAGCCTAGCTACAGTTCTCACTCCTACCGTTTTTCAGTTCTACCCTATCTAAAGTATCATAGTAGGGTCTCGGTTCTATTCATAATAGCATATCAATATCACATAACGTAAAAGAGAGTATACTAACAGACTTGGCGCCGGGGATTCAGTGCGCCACTTCTTTCTCTAAACCACTTAAACCACAAACCATGTATTTAGTCACGGAAAAATAAAATTTCTTGAAATTTGAAAAAAATACCTTTGTTTTATAATTCTCAATTTTAGATCCATAAAAATAGAAAAACCTAAACCATTTTATCATATATACCTTGTAAAATATCTGGGGAAAAGAACTTTTCAAAACCATTTCCAAAAATAACCTTCTTGGACTAAGTTTGAATTTTTTTTCGAAATGTTATTGTTTCTCTCTTCGGACTCGATCAACAGTCGAGTTGTCACAACCTAGGCTCTGATACCACTAAATGTAACACCCCAAACTCGGCCCAGACGTTATGGCTGAATCTGACGTGCCACATTGAAGTTAAAAATCCATGTTTCATTTTAGTGTTTTATAAACCGACTTTTGTTGAGCTAACAAAGTGAATGGAAGCTGGGCACCAGGTAGGAATCCGTAACAGAGGAGGTGAGCCATAAAGGCTGCTTAAGTACCAGGCTCTTCGATTGGATCCAATCCTAGACATGCCCACAACCATTGCCACACTTGGTTACAACGAGTTGATAAATCGATTAATTGTGACGTCATGTTATTTTGAAAATAAGTATCGTTTTAAAAAAACGCGTCCTAAGTCTAGCCCATTTGAATTATTATCAACCAGTTTAAAGTTTTAAAAAAAGAAAAATAAATAGAATAAACCCAGAAAAGAAAAAAATAAAGTTAAAATGGCCTTATTACAATCCAAAAATAAATAATAAATAAAGTAACCTAAAGAAACCAGACATTTATTTTAAAAGCCCAAAAGCGAACATCGTGGCCACTTTGAATCCCCTCCGGCTCCAAGTCCCCATATCAAGACCCACCTGCAAGGTTAAGGAAAGGGGGTGAGTTTGGAAACGCAGGTGCAACAAGCCCCTTTCAGAGCCCAAAACAATATCAGCCTGCTGGGCCTAAGCCCAAATTCCCTCTCAGCATATACTGGGCCAAAGCCTTTTCGTATTTCATATCTCATAACACTGGGCCGAAGCCTTTTCATATTTCATATTACTGGGCCGAAGCCTTCACTATAAACGGTATGGCCCATAGGCCCATTTCAATATCACATGTAATGTCAATGAAAGAATGCAAGCCCATTTGGGGAGACTACTCGACCCACCATCTGCTACTCTCCACCCGTACCAACCAAGCTCCCCATGTGGGGAATAACTCAACCCACAACCAAAACTCTCCACTGGCTGCATAGCTGCTTTATCATATAACTGGAGGACTAGCCTCTTTTAATAACTGGGGCAAAGCCCTTTTGATAAACTGGGGCAAAAGCCCTTTTCGTAAACTAGGGCATAGCCCTTTTTGCACTTCCTCCATCCATATCATAACCCAACCCAATGCATTTATGAATACATCATGTGCATATCATACATATCATGTGCATATCATACATATCATATGCATATCATACATATCATGTATATCAAAATCCCATGTATCATATTTATAATCAAACCTTGGGGGTATAATGGTCATTTTTACCTAGGGGCAAAACAGTCATTTTCATATTATAAAGGTAATTTTATAATTTTACCAAATATTAGGGTTTTCCATGTTCATTAACAGTTACTAACAATTCATGTGTTTAAACAGCGATTCTGGCCCATTTTTAACGAAACTGTGTTATTGGGCCAAAAACCCCTAATGAGCCCTTCATAGCCGAATTAGTCATCTAGGCCCATTTAGCCTATATTCCATAATGGTATTACCAGTCTTAACACACAATTTAACAGGATTTTATTTCCTACCAAATTTACCCAAATGGGCCCGTAAGCCCATTGGGCCCGATTTCAGCCCCTCGAGGCCCAACTTACCGTGATGCCAAAAATCGTGTTCTTACCTGTTCCAACGATCTCAATCATCAACTTAGCGAATCTAACTAACCAATGAACATTCGCTTGCTCACAAGTCCTCGGAATGTCGGAATTTTGGCATTTTGGCTTTTCGACATTTATCGATTTAAGCTACGAAAGAAGGTTCTTACCTGATTTGCGATATTCCTTGACGAGATCTCCTATGCAATTTCTCCTATAATCAACCGCTTATAGATAAGCTCATAATAATTAAACCAAATCGAGAACCATCCATTATCCAAACTTACACATTCAGCCACCATCCATAATGGCCTTAGAATCCATACCTTTGCCGAAATTGATGACTTGATCTAGTCACTCCGATGATCCAAGCTAATCTAAGTCGACACTACACCTTGCTGATCCTCCACTATACAAACCATAAAAAGATTAAAGGAAGAACCCAATCAAGGCTATAACCACATTCGGCCACCTCCCTAAACTATAGGGGTTTCGGCCTTTGCCAACAGTTACTATAGGAATAGTTTAGAGTTTGGGCACTTACCACAGTCTCTCTTCTTGAGTCCGTTTATGCCCAGAAGATGAGGGAATTGACCACCAAAAAGTGAAGAGAAAACAGAGAGTTGCTGCTCAACAAGGTTTCGACACCACCTAGCTTCACAAGTTTCGGCTTTTGCGATTTTTTTCGGCAAAAGTGGAAGTAAGGGAAAGAAACAATAAATGAATAGAAGAAAGTAGTGGGCTGGTTTGGAAGAAGGAAAAGGAAGAAAAGATGAAAAGAAAGGGTGGTAGATTCAGCTAGGGAAAACGAAAGAAGAAAAAGAAGACAAATCTTATGGTTACAAAGAAGAAAACAGCACAACAAGTACCCAAGTGCCGAAAATCCCTAACTAAAACCCATTTGCTGAAATCCCCTCTCCATACCCCCTAAACCGGCTAAACTCTATCTCCTTCTCAATCCCTAAAATCTCTCCCCTTATCCCTCCTTAATCCATGCATTTGACTGATTCAAACTCCCTCCCACAGAGTTCCATTCGGCTACAACTCCTATATGCTCAAAGCATAAAAATTATCATCACATTTGCCATCACAGGGAATCGAACCCAAGTCTTCCCCCAACCACTTACACGCCACCTTCTTAGCTCCCTAGTGGCGTCACTTAGCCACTTTACCAGAGGCTCATTTGTGATACATTTTACCCGCAAATTTTAATAAGACCACCTATCCAAGGCCCCTAACTTCTTAAGTCCAAAATTAAAAAATTCTACTGGGTTGTGGCCAACACATGGGCCTTCCATAAGCCCATTTACATACTCAAATTATGAATTTCACAACCAAATACCAAATTTTAAAAACTTTACCAAAATATCGAGAATCGCGAAAAAACCCAGAAATCGGGATGTTACAACCACCAAATTATGAAAAGGGATGGCTTCAGCTATCATATTAAGAAAAGGGATTGTAACACCCCAAACCCGACCTGTACATTATTGTTGAATCTAGCAATGTCACATTGAAGTGTTTTTCATAAAGCCTGAAATTGTTTGAAAAGCCCAATGTTTATTTAGCCTTTTTTGTGGACTAGAAAATGATTTAGACCCTAGTCGAAATAGTGATTTCGGGAGCACGAATCCCAGTTAGAAAAATATTTTAATATTATATTCCATCCTTTAAGTATGTGATTTAATATGTGTGAAATTTTTGTATGAAAATTTTATCGTTTGAGTGCCGATTTGTGAAATTTTATCGTTTGAGTCGAAACATGAAAATGGTGCCAACAACCAACATATATGCATACCATAATTCAATCATGCACATCTATTCAAAACCTTTCTAAAGCATATCATAACTTGACCATGTTGAGGTTAATTCATCACCTATCACTTTGGCCATTCAAACATGCATTATCACATTGTCAAAACAACACACATCAATAAGGCATCAAAAGTACAAAGGTTACATCAACCAAAATGACATATACATGCCAAACTCATCAACTAACATAAAACACAAGTCCACCTATACATGCCATTATAACCTTGATTAAAACATCAAAATCTACTGACATGATCTCTGGATAGTGTGATAGATCTCCGACAAGCTTTCAAACTAAAAGAGCTTCCGCTAATCTGTAGATGTTCTTATTTTGTGTAGTTAACATTTTGCGAAACTGGTAGGATAGATCAACTTCAAGGCTCACACTATCTAGCTTTAGTTTTGGTAGTTTTTTATTTGTTATTTCATTTTTATGGCATGTAAATAGGGTTATGAAGTTGATGAACTTAATGTTCTAGTTGGATTTGTAATGTGGATAAAGTTGGTATATGATTTAGATTTCATATTTTATGAATAACTTGTGATGAATGTGGTGAAACTAATTTGGAACATCATTTTGATTATATTTTGGGAGATAATGATTTGTGCCATTTGGTTTATAAACATGATTTTGGTATTTGGTGTCGTGGAAATGGTAACTTGTCATTTGATGTCTTATTTGGTGATTTGTTGATGAAATGATCATTTTGCTTTGGTATTTTTTTGGAACATTGGTTGAGATAATATGCCATTTGAAAGTTTGGTATAAATGGTTGATTACAGCTTATGTTACATGGAATTTATTTGATGATTAAATAAGATTGAAATGTTGGTTATGTTTTGTTTTGTATGGTTGTAGTTTATATAGTTTGTGATGCCAATGAGGGCATATTGGTTAGACACATAGGATGCTTGTGAGTTGGTATATTTTGACTTGTTTTGGCATATTTTTGAATAGGTTAATGTGGTGGTAAGTTCTTGGCTTGGTTAGAAATTATAAGTGAATTGACTTGTGTTTGAAGGTATTTTGGGCATAAATGGTCTAGGACACGGTCTGCCACATGACTATGTGTCCCACATGGTTGCATGACATAACCATGTGCCTTTTTTAATTTTTGGTGTAGGTTCGACAACACGGCCTAGTGACACGTGTAACACCCCTTACTGTATCCGACACCAAGACAGGGTCTAATGCATTACCGAACTCAAACATAAACATTCATACAAAAAATTGGGCCATAAAGTTTCACCCAAATTGAAACCATTTATACACAAGCATATTGTCCCTTATACAAACCCACGAGGCCCTAAACATCCATCGGGTGTGGTTCGGGACTAAATTGAGAACTTTTAGAACTTTTACGATACTTAGAAAAATTTTCTAGTTTCGGAGGGTTACACGCCCGTGTGGGTAGGCCGTGTGGTCACACACGCCCGTATGGCTTGGGACACGCCCGTGTCCTCAGCCCCTGTAACTCTCTATTTATGACGTCATCAACACAATTAGGGTCACACAGCCATGTCACATACCCGTGGGCTTAGGCCGTTGGCGGATTAAATTCCAAAAATTAGGTGCAGACTTCACATGGCTAGCGCACATGCTCATGTCCTAAGGCCGTGTTTTTTATACGGTTGAGACACACAGCCGTGTCTCTGCCCGTGTGTTTACTACTGGGCATTCTATTTTATCTAATTAGGGTGCAGGGGATACACGGTCGAATCACACTCCCATGGGGCAGGTTGTGTGTCACATACGGTCTAGACACTAGCCCATGTGTCTACCCGCGTGGACAACTTTGAGATTATTTTCCAAGCCTTTTGTCACCCTCAATAATACATGCACACTTACACATCTCGATGACATCCTACATGGCATAAATGAGCACTCACACATTCATAAACATGGCTCATGCATTTCAACTTCTTATCAATTTAAACTAGCTTAAGACTTCATATTTTATTTAGACCAAGCTTAACAAATCACATGCAATATGTAACATCAATTTACTTCCATTTATATATTGATGCCTTATATGTTATTATGCCAGTTACTCACAATTCCATCATCAAACATCCATAATCATATTCACAATTCATCCATGCCAAATGAATTTAACCACATCATGAGTGACCATAGCACATGCACGCATATACGAATAAGATTACATCCCCATAATTAATATGAACCATATCTCATGTCCATATATAAAATGAAGCATCAAATCATTATAAGCCAACACATTTGGCTAAACCAATATGACATATAACAAAAATACCAAGTCCCTATACATGTCATACTCAAAATACTTGAATTCACTATACCCAAAAGATTAGTTTAATAGTGTGAATCGAGCTTCGACGTCCTTCGATCCTCGAGCTAACTTTTCGATACTATAAGAAAATGAAAAAGAAAGGGGAGTAAGCATAAAGCTTAGTAAGTTTGCATGTAAATAATTAACAACATTAACCATGCATTATTATACACATAACATAATAATATTTATCACAATGTCATCAAGTATCATTGGTACATTTTAAGTCATGTCATTTACATAATGTACAATAAAACTCATGATCATAATTCATTCATTCACTTCTTATTGACGTCTCATCGATTCATAATCTAAATATTTATGAGTTTTGTGTACATACCTGTACCCCTTTCAACATGATCATACCTTATCATCTCTTTGACATAATCGTTAGATTACCCGTTATACCACTTGAAATGCTAAATGATACTTGGGAACTCTCATGCACATAGCAAGATGCCAATGCCTTATCCCGGATATGGTCTTACATGGGATTGAATGTCAGTGTCGATAGCCCAGCTATGGTCTTACATAATGTCTTATGTCGAGACCATGTCCTAGACATGGTCTTACACGAAATCACATATAGATGCCAATGCCATATACCAGATATGGTCTTACATGGGATCACATATCGATGCCAATGGCATATCCCAGACATGGTCTTACATGGGATCACATATCGATGCCAATTCCATGTCCTAGACATGGTCTTACATGAGATCACACATAACCCTAATGTCATGACATTTGTATACTAACTATTCCTAAGGTTCAACTGGGGTTTCGAGATATCAAACTTCATTGAATCGTCATTGAGCCATCATTAATTAAATCCACAAAGACAACTACGCAATTCATGCAATATTAAAGCATTAAAAGCATAATAATGTAATGTTGCATTATTTACACACGAACTTACCCCGGTACCAAAATATGACTAACTATTCGATTTAGTCCACAACCTTGTTTTTTTTCGGTTTAGGTCCGAATTCCATTTTTCTTGATCTATAATAGTAAATTTCACTTATTTAATTATTACAATGTTCACATCAGTCCATAAATCATACTTTGGCAAAATTACAATTTTACCCCTAAACTTTTATATAATTACAAATTAGCCTCTAGGCTCGTAAAATGAAATGTGTTCATTTTCTTTGTTACCCAAGCCTAGCCGAACTTATAACATGCTCATAGCAACCCACATTTCTCATTAAGTCATACATCTTACTACTCAATTTACAAACTTTACAAATAAGTCCTTTTTAGCCATTTTCACTAGAAATCACTGAGTAAAAGATGTTTATCAGACATCAAACATTCATATTCTTCCATTAAACATCAAAACACATGCATGTCATAAATGGGTCAAATTTCAAACATGAACCCTACTTCAAAATATGGCTAGAAATAGGTAAATTGGGTTACGAGGGTTTCAAAAATGTAAAGAGCATTAAAAACGGGGCTAGGATGCATTTACTATTGAGCTTAAAAGTTGAAGAAACCCTAGCTTGGAACCTTTAGAAATTTTGGCACACATGAAGAAGATGGACACCAAATTTTGACTTATTTTCCCTTTTTATTCTTTCATTAACCAAATGACAAAAATGCCCTTAAGGCCTTTCCTTTAAATTTTTCCTATTCATGCCCATTTTTGTCCATAAAAATAGAAATTGGGCAAACTGCTATTTAAGGACCTCTAAGTAATAATCCATGGCAATTTCATGCTTAAAGCTTCTAGAACTCACATTTTGCAACTTTTGCAATTTAGTCCTGAATGTCAAATTGGACACTTTATTAATAAAATTTCTTCATGAAATTTTCACACAGTATGGAATCATATCATAGACCTCATAATAATCATAAAATAATTATTTTTACTTCAAATTTGTGGTCTCGAAACCACTATTCTCACTAGGCCTAAAATTGGGATGTCACAACATGGATGTGTGGTATTGAGTTACAAGTTTGGCCACATGACCATGTTCTTGAGCCACACTAACTGAGCTCTATCACATGGTCGTGTGACCCCTAATTTCACTTTTTACTCAAAATTTGTAGAAGTTTCATTTTAACATAAAATTGTTCCCAGTTTTTTTAAATGTTTCATAAGCTCGAATTAGACCTTGTTTTGATTAAATAGCTCAGAAATTATTGCGATTAAGTTATTTGGCTATTTTAGTTTTAATCGTCAACTATGTTAAGTTTTATAGTTGTAATACCTTATAGCTCAGACTGGGCAACTGGATCGGGTATAGGGTCTTACATTTAGTGGTATCAGAGCTACAGTTTAGTCAATTTTAGGACTACCATAGTGGCATCGAGTCTAGAAATACATGCTACATATACTGTGATAGTGTGATGCTTTTGATCCAATTGACTCTGTTTTTTTATAGATACAATATGCCGGTCGAATCAAACTGTGCCGTAGTGAATGAAGCCGAAAGTAATGTTAAGGCTTCCAGTCAGGAAGCAAGTCAAAGTATGTCAATTCTGCAAATTTTCGGCAGTGAAATAAAAATGTCGACCCCTTGTTGATAAAATCCCTAAGTGCAAGGCCTAAAAATGTAGAAGTAAAGTTGATGATGATCCTGCCAGAGTTGAATATTGGCTTGAGATTACACAGAGTCTTTGTAAATTTAATGTGCTCAACAAAAGATAGTTTGAAATGTGCAATTTTGTTACTGAAAGAGGAAGCATACTCATGGCTATGTACATTGATAACTATGGTTTCGAGTGATTAGATTAGTTGGGATTTCGTTTAGATGAAATTTAGGAAGAAGTATGTTAGTCATTTATATTTAGAGAAGAAAAATAAAGAGTTTATTGAGTTGAAACAAGTAAACCGGTCAGTAGAAGAGTATGAATGAGAATTTGTTCGCTTAAGCAAATATGTAATAGCCCAAAATTGGGTCTAGTTGGAACAGAGGTTTCGGGACCACAAAATTCAAGATATAAATAATTATTTTATGATTATTTTTAGGTCTATGATATGATTGCATGATTATGTAAAAATTTCGTGAAGAAATTCTATGCATAAAGTGCTTAATTTGAAGTTAGGGACTAAATTGAATAAGTTGCAAAACTTGCATTCTAGAAGTTTCTAGTATGAAATTGCTTTGAAATATTAATTAGGAGGTCTTAAATAGAAATTTGACCAATTTCTAAGTTATGGACAAAAATTGGACATGGATGGAATTTTTGAAAAGTTTAGTAGTAAGGGCATTTTGGTCATTTAGGGGTAAAATGAATTAAAATACAAAATTAAAAGCCAATTTTGCTCATCTTCTGCACCATGGACGTGTATACCAAGGGAGACTCCATGGCTAGGGTTTTCAAGCTTTCCAAGCTTAATAGTAAGTCCATTCTAACCCTGTTTTTCAAGTTCTTTACGTTTTTAGAGTCTTGGTAACTTGATTTAGCTTATGCTAGCAAATAATTCAACCTAGGGTTCGTATTTGGAAAAATACCCATAGGTGAAATTTGTGTATTCTGGTGTTTTATGATACAATATGAGGTTTTAAATTATGTTATACAACTTGTGCTACTCGGTGTTAAGTGAAAACGAGCAAAAGGGCTTAATCGGTAAAAATACCTAATAGTCATAAGTATATGTTAGAGTGAGAATTTGATGTTGCCATAGAAGGGAAAAATGATCAGCATGTCATAAAACATAAGAATACGGGATGAAGTTTAATTCCCGAGCCTAGGGGAAAAAGTGTAAATATGCAAAAGTTTAGGGGCAAAATTGTAATTTTTCCAAAGTTTGAGTTAAGGACTGTTTTGAATAGTACATTAATTAAATAAGTAAAATATGATGTTTTAGATCCCGGAAAATGAGATTTGAACCTAGAATGAGAGAAAAATCAAAAATTGGGAAAGTTGGTAAAATGACCGTTTTAGTATCAAGGTAAGTTCATATGTATAATAAGCATTAATTTATGCATTTTTCAATGTAAAATTGATATATTTACTATGATTTCTGAGGTGTTGAAAGTATGTAAGTAGGTATGATAATAATACAACAATAATGCTGTAATTTGTATTTGAAAGTTAAATTTAGTGAATTAATTGAATTATGTTAAATTAAATGTTTATGGTGCCCAGTTTATGAATTGATTTAAAAATATGTCTATGGTACATGAAGTGCATTGAATTATCATACATAAATGTGATTTCTATGATTACGGATATTATGAGAAATTGTAAGTTCATATGATTTTTAATAAGGCAATGTGTAATTTAATGTTATTGCCTTGATATTAAATGAGATGTAAGTTTATATGTAAGTAATACATCACTATTATTGTATTATGATATTTTATAATAATATTGGAAATATGTTTGTGGATAATTACTTGATTGGTGAAATTGTTGGAAAAGAGAGAGAAATCCCGGTTGAACCTTTGGAAAGATTGGATGATACAGATGGTATGTAGCTAGGTCACATGTATGGTGCTGAGTGCACATCATGTGTACAAGAGAGCTACGAGACATTATGATGTAGCTAGGTCGCATGGGTGATACTATGTGTACACCATGTAGACAAGAGAGCTACGGGATATATGTAGCTAGGTCGCATGCGTGGTTTCAGGTGAAGGACACCATGTAGACAAGAGAGCTACGAGATAAACTGGCTAGGTCACATGGGTGGTACTAAGTGTTCACCATGTGTACAAGAGAGCCAAACTATATGATGGGTGGAGCTATGTGCTGAAGCCACCAAGTATCAAGGATTGATCCGAAGTGTTCAACGGGAGACTCTCTATGTATTGCTTTGTGAGTTTTGTGATGAATAAGTGCAGGAACTTGGTTATTTGAATGATGTGTTCATTAAGTGACCAGGATATGGTAAGGTTATAAACAAGTAAGTTATACATGAGAATGATTTTATGATGACCTTGTGATCATGGACCTATACTTGTGATGTATGAAATGCGGTGAAAATGATTTGTGATATGTATGTTAAAATGAGGTTAATACAAAGAAAGTGTGAAAGAGTGAATTAGCAATAAAACTGTTTTGGACAGTAGTAGTGATGTGATTTTGAAAAATCACCAAAAATATTATAAATTGAATCAGAGACTGAATGAGATATCAAATTAAAGCTTAATGAGTCTATTTTCATATAAAAGAAACAGATCAAGCAAAGGAGTTCTATATTTTTATATATTTATGTTTTTGTGAGGCTGGTTCAGAATGATTACGTGATCCCCTGTTCTGACTTTTGAAAATCACAAAAATTTGGAGAAAAATAATTAGAGGCTCAAACTTATATTTTTAAAATCCTTAATGAGTCTATTTTCAAGATAAATCAACAAGAACATTATCCAAGTTCTGTACTGTGATATAATTAATTTTTAATGAAGAGAGGTTAGAACTGTCAGAAAGTGAAATAGGGGAAACTTTAATGAATAAACTGTACTAATTGGCTAAACCAAAAATTATGAAAATTTTATGATGGAAAGATATATGAGTCTAGTTTCAGAAAAAATTTACGGATCTTAATTTGGAGCTGTGTAGCTCAAATTATGAATAATTAAGTCAATATGACTCGTGTGGACAATTTGATGTGAGAATTTATTAGTAAATTGTGAAATCGTACTTACAAGAATGCTATATACATTAAGGATGTGGAATGGAGAGGAGGAGGAGGAAAAATAAATATATGTGGAATACATGGAAACTATGAGGAGGAAAAATAAATATATGTGGAATACATGGAAACTATGGTATATGAAATATTGATATAATGAAATAAATGATATGTGTTTATAAGAAAACAGAAAGAGAATGTTATGTATCATGACATGTATATATATATATGACTAGTCTCAATGTAATGCTTGCTGGGTATGGAATTGAATTGAAATGTTTCAGGCGAACATGTTATTCTGAGCATCTGAATTGTGGTATTTTATAAAGATATGATCTAGCTTTAAATATGAATGCTTGATGATTAATCTGAAGATATTTGATAAGATGATAATCTTAGTATAAATGTATAAGTGGTACTATAATAAACAAGGTAAAATGAGTATGAGAGATACATGTATGATGACATACAAATGCTATGTTTGTGGTTTAATTGAGGATGTTTAATCATTAAATGAATACTATGTTATATGCTTTTGATTTTGTATAAGTGTGTAAGAGATCAAGGTTGACCAAAGCTTGGAAAATAGCCTAGGTATATTCCACACAGGCAGAGACACGACCATGTGTCTCAGCCGTGTATGGAACACGACTTTGGGACACGGGCGTGTGGAGCCTTAAAGCATGAAATTTCCAAGATTTTTGTAAGTTCTCGGTTTAGTCCTGAACCCTTTCCAAAGTATGTTTTGGGCTTCGTAAACTCAAATAAGGGACTATGTGTAAGTGAATGAACGCTTTGAAATAATAATGAAATTTTATGGCCCGTATTTTAGTTTAATGTTTGTATGTTTGTCCGGTAATGCCTCGTACCTTATCCCAGCGTCAGGTATGGGTAAGGGTGTGTTACAAAATATACTCGAAATATTATCGCGACTGAAAATGAAATGTGTATTCAATTTGAAGATGGGTTGAATGATGAAACTTGAAAGTTGGTCAGAGCTTTGAAATTGTGAGAATTTTTGGAATTGCCAGAGCGTGCATAGAAAATGGAAGCAATTTGTAAAGATAAAAGCCAGTCAAATATGAGATCTTGAGATTTCAGTAAATCAGGGCCAACTATACCAGTTCAAACTTCTCTAGCCATGAAATATCATAATGACACTAGTTGATTCACTCCACCTTCACGGTTCACTGGTAGAGATAGATAAGATTGAGTAATCTGAGATCTGTAAATTCACTAACTACTAGTGTGGGCAATGTTAGAAATGTGGAGAAACCCATTTGTGAGCATTGTGGTAAAAACCATTTTGTGAATGTCGATTCAAAATGGAAACTTGTTTGAAATATGGTTTGACATATCTTTTCCTCAAAAATTGTCTGAAGTGATACTAAAACTCTGGGAATCAAACAGTAAAACCTAAGACTACTTCACAGAAAGGTAGAAAGCTAGGAAACAGTAGAGGTATTACGACTAGTAGAAGAAAAACTATTAATATGACCGAGTAGTCATATACGAGAGCACCTGCCAAGGCCTATGCTATTAGAGCCTGTGAAGAAGTTGCTCCTCTAGATGTTATAGCTAGTACATTCTCCCACTTTAATATTAATGTATATACATTAATTGTCCTTGAGTCAACACATTCCTATATATGCACTACATTAGTAAACCAAAAGAATATACATGTCAAGTCTATTAATTAACTATCAGAGTCACAAATCCATCGGGTCAGTTATTTTAATTAATAAGATTTATAGAACATGTCCGTTGAAAATTCGGGGTTACTACTTTCCTATTAATTTGATGCTATTACCATTTGATGATTTTGATCTCATTTTGGGAGTGGATTGGTTAATTGAGCATGATGCTATAGTGAATTGTCGACAGAAGCAAATCACTTTGAAAAGTCAGAATGGTGAACTTATCTATGTTGAGGCTTGTGGAAAAAATTATGCGATGAATATAATTTCAGCAATGTTGGCACAGAAATTGATCAGAAAAAGTTGTGAAATTTATCTCGCATATATTCTTGATTCTCAGGTGTCTGAATAAAAAATCAATCAAGTACCAATAGTTAAATAATTTTTTGATGTGTTTTCCGAAGAATTACCAAGGTTACCACCAATTCGAGAAGTTGAATTTGTTGTAGAACTTGTGCCTGGAACAACTCTGATTTCGATAGCTCCATACAAAATGGCCCATACTAAGTAAAAAGACTTGAAAGCACAGCTAAAAGAGTTTCTAGATGGTGGTTTTATTCGACCAAGTGTGTCACCTTAGGGTGCACGGTATTATTCGTGAAAAAGAAAGATGGATTGATGAGATCGTGTATAGACTACTGGTAGTTGAATCGAGTTACAATAAAGAATAAATATATGTTACCTCACATCGATGATTTATTTGATTAGTTAAAAGGAGATACCATATTTTTGAAGATAGATCTATGATTTGGTTATTATCAGTTGTGAGTCAAAGAGCCAGATGTACCAAAAATTGCATTCAGAACTCGCTATGGCGATTATGAGCTCTTAATAATGCCATTTGGTTTGACTAATGCTCTTGCTGCATTCATGAATTTAATTAATCGGGTGTTCCAACGATATTTAGATCATTTTTTTGTGGTATTTATTGATTATATTTTGATTTGCTCATTGAACGAGTCAGATCACTCCGAACATTTGAGAATAGTATTACAGACTTTGCGCGACAAAAACTTTTTGCAAAATTTAGGAAATGTGAATTTTTGCTTCGAGAAGTTGGATTTCTGGTCCATGTAATATCTGCTAATGGCATTCGAGTAGACCCAAATAAAATATCAACAATTATTGATTGAAAAGTTCCAAAGAATGTTTCTAAGGTAGGTAGCTTTCTAAGGTTAGCCGGGTACTATTGGCGATTTGTCAAAAACTTTTCAATCATAGCATTTCCAATGATGAGATTGTTGCAAAAAGATGTTAGTTTTGTTTGGTCTAATAAATTTCAATAAAGCTTTGATCAATTGAAGAATATGTTAATCGAAGCTCCAATTCTAACTCAACCTGAGACCAAGAAGTTTTTTATCATTTATAGTGATGTGTCCCTTTGCGGGTTGGGTTACTTTTTGATGTAGAATAAAAAAAGTAATTGCTTATACTTCACGACAATTGAAGCCTCTTGAGAGAAACTACTCAACGCATGATTTACAATTGGCAATTTTTTTTGCTTTAAAGATCTAGCAACATTATTTATACAGTGAAAAAGGTTATGTTTTCACTAATCATAAAAGTCTAAAATATTTGATGACTCAAAAATATTTGAACTTGTGACAACATAGATGACTTGAATTACTAAAAGATTATGATTTAGCGATTGATTACCATCCTGAGAATGCTAATATTGTAGTTGATGCTTTGAGTCATAAATCTCTATTTGATTTGAGGGCTATGAATGCAAGTTTGACGTTGGACGGTGATGGTTCTATTTTGGCTGAATTGAAAGTGAAACTGATATTCTTATTGCAAATTCTAGAACTTAAGAAAAATAATCTAGAGTAGTTAGTGAAGTGGGATCTTGTGAAAAATGGCCAGACAATTGATTTTTGTATCGGAATTAATGATTGCGTATACTTTCATAATCGACTATGTGTTTTGAAGAATTTAGGATTTAGACGAGAATTGTTAAATGAAACTCACTGTAGTGTTTATTTGATTCATCCTGGAAGCAATAAAATGTATAACAATCTGAAACAATGTTATTGGTGGTAGAGAATGAAACGTGAAATATTAGAGTTTAATCCAGATGCTTGATATGCCAACAAGTGAAAGCTGAACATCAAGTTCCATTAGGTTTGTTATAACTTGTGATGATTCCTAAGTGGAAATGGGAGCATGTCACTATGGACTTTATTTCAAGTTTGCAATTGACTTCAAAAAGACAACATTTGATTTGGGTTGTCGTAGACAAATTGACAAAACCAACTCATTTTATACCTATTCAAACCGATTCGATACTTGAGAAATTAGTTAAATTATATGTTTCAAAAATTGTGAGATTACACGATGTACCATAGTCAATCATATCCAATCGTGATCTCAGGTTTACCTCTAGATTCTGGAGTAAGTTTGTAACACCCCTAACCCATATTTGTCGTCAAACTAGGGTTACGAAGTATTATCATAGTTTTTAATTCAAATAAACACAAATTTCAAAAAATTTGAATAATATCATTAATCATATTAAAGGCAACCCAAATCATACATATCATCCCTTAAACGAGCCCTCGAGGCCCTTAAAATACATTAGAAATAGTAGGAACTAAATCGGAAACTCAAAGAATTTTTCAAAAAATAGTGAAAATTTTAAACACTGCAGGGGTCACACGACCGTGTAGCCAAGCTGTGTAGGCATCCGAAGTAGAGACATACGGTCGTGTTCTAGCCCATGTTCGTACCCGTGTAACTCACTAACTTGGGTCACACGGCCAAGCCACACGCTTGCTTGCCAAGTCGTGTACCCTTTAAAATAACCTCAGACACTCGTGTGCTAGGCTGTATGCTAGGCCGTGTAATAGCCTAACTTGCAAACCTTTGGAAACCACAAAGGACAGACGGTCATGTCACCTAACAGTATGTCACACACGGCTGAGACACAAGCCCTTGTCCCTACCCGTGTGGACAAAAAATGAACCATTTTCAAGCCATTTTCTCACCCATCTTAGCAGGTTACTACAAGCACTTTAATGCACTAATACAAGCCATGAAAGTCCACCTAAATCATGCATAAAAAAGCTAACCAAAAAGGACAAACATACAACCAATATGCCCATAAGGCACCTCAAACTCAACATTTAATCTTGTATAATCCAATCTCAATTTGTCTAAAATGTTTAGCTAAACTTGAACTAATCTTACAGCAATAACCAACCATTGAATTCACGTACTAAAACATACCAATTGGTACCAAAATTTCCATTCAACAACTAGCACCAAAATATACATATATTTCATATAAACAAGGTAACAAATTCATCACATTTCCAACACATCACAAGACAATTATAGCTTCCATTTTAGATTACCATTTCATCTTTAATCATCCAAGATCAAGATCAAAGGTAACAACCACTTAAAGACTAAATATTTACATATCAAACTAAATTCAAATTAACACATAAAATCCTAAATACAAGCCAAGCAAATGGCAACTTCAACAACTAAAAGCCTATAGATGCCATTATATCCAAACTTAAAAACATCGATACGTACCAATATAGATGATGGATAGTGTGATGATCTCTGATGACTTTCCAACCCAAACGAGCTTCCAATAACTACAAATATAGAAAAATAAACACAAAGTAAGCATGCCATACTTTGTTAGTTTGTAACAAATATAGTCTAAGTTTGTCAATAAATTAAACAACTACAAAGCATGTATATCAAAATTCAACATGAGAACAACTAATTTGAAAACTTATATATATATACACTCATAATCTTAAATTCCACAAAGGTACACATTACCTACCTTTGATCATAATAAAGAAATTTACATTGAAAGCTCTTACTGAAGCTCACACGAGGTAATAATACAATGGCTAACACATCCCTTTTCGTAATTCGATAACAGAAGTTATCCCTTTTCATAGCTTGATAGCCGAAGCTATCCCTTTTCATAATTTAATGGTCGTCACCATCCCTTTTCATTGCTCGAGGGTCATCACCATCATTTTCATAATTCGATAGTCGAAGCCATCCCCGTAATGCCCCGAAGTTTGGGCCTAGAAGTACTAGGCCTTGAGTGTGGGTTCTGGAAGTGTATGAGAAGTCAGGGGTTCAAGCCTTGGCTTCCAAAAAATTTTCCTTTTTAAGGATAAAACCCCTATCTTTGGCCAGTAGGGTTATAAGTTTATTTTGGTAAAAACATGATAGAATGGGCATCCTGGTCTAGTGGATAGTGGCGTGTGGAGTGTACTAGTGGTTTGAGGTTCGGATCCCTACTTGTGCAAATAGAGATTATTTTTGCTAGTGGCCTTGGAAGTTGTGTTTGACCAAAACACCAAGAGTTTGAATAGATTTGAATGGGGTTGTTCTCACACCTCTAACCCGAATCTGTCACCAGAATAGGGTTACGAGGCATTACTGATCATAGGACAATTCAGAACAGACTTTTATTGGAAAGTAAACCATCTAATAAAATTTTTAAATCAATTTAACAAGTTTTAATCATACCATTCATCTAATTATTCAAATTACTGCTAATACAATACAAATAAGTTTTTTATAACCCAATATAATCCATTTCATACTCAAATCATATATGCAAACTTAACATATAATAAAATATACGAATAATTTAGATACAAATTAATCTATCAACTTACAATTTACTCGCTCCAACTTTAATTAATAAAATCATACATCATTTTGCTTCATATAAATAACATATATCACAATGTCCATTTTATTTATCAAATATTACCAATCCTTATAATACTTATTACTTAACCATTATTATAACACAAGCATACAAGTGGCATATTGTGATCTATTTCAATCACATTTTTCGAATCACAAAGTAGTATATAAATAAGTCTAAATAGCATAACCAACTTGTCTCTACCTGGCCAATTCATTATATTATTAACCATGACTTATGCACAGATATATATATTCTTATACATTACTATGGCAACTGAATTTGAGCAACTAATATCCACTCAAATATATATACATATCATGATCATTTAATTTCATTACTAAGCTAAATTTTAAATAACCATTCGCAAATATAAATATATTATATATTATCTAAACCAAAATAAATTCTAATCTCATTTAGAAAATAGCGAAATACTCTTAGGTACAAATTCATATTCATGTCTATTTATGCATGTATTATAACCGAATCATTCAACCACAATTATTACATCAAGCTTAAAACATACCTGTAGATATACCATGGCCAATTCAATCGAATTATATCCAAAGTCATCAACCACATTCAATTTATGAAACACATATTACAATTACCTTCCATCCTTGACACATAACATTATAACCAAACAAACGTAAATCATAATATCCAATCATGAATTATACATATCACTAATTTTGAGAATGAAAGAACACTATATATATCTCATGTACATATCTTGATTTTTACCTAACTACTATATGATACACCTTAATTAAGCATATCAACAGAATTCACGAACATGTCTATCTTTTCATATATCATAAACGAATCAATCAAATGCACACATTCAAAATCACCAGCCAACCGCAACACACAAATTAGATATCACAATCACATATACTATTCATCCAGAACACATAGCATAATAACCAAAATAAACCTAAACCATAGACAAACAAAACCGAATTCAAACAATAAAGTTAGGCCATTTTCGTATGGCTTAAATTATACAGAACCAATATTCTTTATTTCAAACTATAATCTAGCCTATACATGCCATAGATTCAAAAATTTAGCTTATAAAATACCGAAGACAATCGATAGTGTGATAAGCTTCTCTGACGATTTCCTGAGCTCTTAGCTTGAATCCAAAATCAATAAAACAGAGATAAAAAGAACACACACACAGAGTAAGCTTTCATAGCTTAGCAAGTCATAAACAAATAAATAACTAATTGACATAATCAAGTCATTTATGCTAAACCAAATTATACTATCATAGTTACTTTAAATCTTAAGCTTACAATTTCATGTATTTTATATGTACTTTCACATATAGATTATTTTTGGCTGAATGAGCATTTATACATCTTAACAAACTATCATTAAATTTTCAAGCCAAAATCTCTTTATTGTAACTTGTATACATATACACCTATATACATAAGTTCATAAGTCAAAGGATAATAATCACATACATATTTATATTATATGCCGAATACACATACATATATATGAACAAACTATCTTTTTCATACATAAGGGTTACCTTGGCCAAATGCTCATATAGTTAAATGAACAAATTATCATTAAATTTTCAAAGCCAAAATGTCATTATATAACCAAGTACACCTCCACTCATATATACGAGCTCATAAACCAAGATACAACTTCATATACATTCTCTTATTATATGGCTGAATATACAAGATCATATATACACATATTCAAGAATCATTTTAACAATAATCATATTTCTTGTTCATAAGGCCAAATACACTTCCTTTGTTCACATACATTTTTCATTTACATCACACACAATTTGTAACAAATATCAAATAACTTACTTACCTTATTTCAAGTAGATAATAAGCTAATTCATACCTTGTCAATCAGCTCGTTTTACATATTCATTCACAACTTATCATTGCCTGATGAACCATTCAGAATTGGAGAGGACACTCGGATAATCACACATATCGTACAATGCCAACGTCCCAGACGTGGTCTTATATGTAATCACATATCGATGCCACTGTCCCAGACAGGGTCTTACTCGCACTCATCTATGGCAATCATATATTGATGCCATGGTCTTACTCGCACATCACATAACGAAATCCTATGTCATGACATATGTATCCTAGCTATTCCTAAAGTTCATATGGGACTTTCGGGCGTCGTAACTCAGTCGAAACAAATTCAGAAACATAGTAACCAAGCTTGTATACATTCGGCTAATATAAATATAAATTCACATATTTCATTTCAGCATGTATAATTTGCATTTAATTAAAATTAAGTATGTCTATTTGCTTATAAAGTTACCACGGACGATGTCAAACGGAACGGGACATCTAGTCGACAACTTTCGTTTCCCCCCGATCCAAATCTAATTTTTTTGGTTCTTGATCTGAACATATTCAAATTAAGCTCATTTAAACATATTTTCATTCAATTTAGTCCAAAAATACATAAATGGGCAAATTACCATTTACCCCTAACATATACACTTTTTACAATTTAGTCCCTATTGCACAAAACACAAAATATGCAAAATTTCCCTATACCCATGTTTGGATGAATCTTACCCATTTTCATACAAGTCCATATATTTCATTTATTTCACATTTTAGTCCCTCAAATTATTATTTTTGCAATTTAGTCCTAACTAATCAAAATCATCAAAAACTCCAATACAAAATATGTTAATCTAAAACATATCTTTCATATTTCATCATCAAACAACAAAAAATCACAAGCTTTCAATAATGGCATAACTCAAAATATTCATCAAAATAAAAAATTCAAGCATGGGTTTTATAGTATTCGAAGCAACGATATCAAAAACATAAATATTATCAAAAACCGAGTGAAAATGAACCTTGAATCATGCTTGGGAGGTGGCCGAACCTTTGAAACGTTGTTCTTTTCTTTTCTATTTTGCTATTCAGTCATGGAAGAAAAATAAAAGCTATGGCTTTTTAATTTATGTTTTATTATATACATATTATTATATATTTTACCATTATAACCTTAATAAATTTAATTAGAAAACATATATAACATGCCCATTACCGTCTAGCTATAAAAACAATGGTATATTTGCATTATAAATACCCCACATAAAAAGAACAAAGCAATTAGGCACTTCAACAATTAGCATACAAATTTTTTATTTTATGCGATTAAGTCCTTTTATTTAATCGGGCAGTCAAACGATAAAATTAAATCATGAAAATTTCACACATGCTAATTCACACATAATAAACATAGAAAATAATTTTTAAATATTTTTCTGACTCAGATTCGTGGTCCCGAAACCACTATTTCAACTAGTGTCTAAATCGGGTTGTTACAACTCTCCCCCCTTAGGGATTTTCATCCTTGAAAATCTTACCAGTGAATAGGTTTTGATAACATCCTCTTATTGCATCCTCTGGTTCCCTGTTGGTTCCTCAACTCTGTGTTTATGCCACAACACTTTAACTAACAAAATTTTCTTATTTCGCAACTCTTTATTTTCATGAGCCAGAATGCGAATCGGTTTTTCCTCATACGTCATATCAAACCTAATTTCAATCTCAGATGGACTAATCACATGTGAAGAATGAGATCGATGTCTACGAAGCATTGAAACATGGAATACATTGTGGATTTTATCTAACTCAGGTGGCAACAATAGTCTGTAAGCAACCGGCCCAATACATTCTATTATCTCATACAGCCTAATAAATCTTGGATTCAATTTGCCTTTACGACCAAGCCTGAATATTTTCTTCCATGGTGAGACATTTAAAAAGACTTTATCTCCGATCTGAAACTCTATATCCTTTTGTTTCAAGTCTGCATATGATTTCTGACAATATGATGCTACTTTCAGACTTTCACGGATCACTTTCACTTTCTGTTCAGTTTCTCTGATCAAATCAACCCCGTGTATCTTATTTTCACTAAGCTCAGTCCAATACAATGGTGTACGACATTCACGACCATACAAAGCCTCATAAGGTGCCATTTTGATACTTGATTGAAAGCTGTTATTGTACGCAAATTCAATCAGAGGTAGGTATCGGTCCCATGTACCTTCGAACTCGAGAATGCAACATGTCAACATATCTTCAAGTATCTGATTGATTTGTTCAAACTAGCCATCTGTTTCCGGATAGAGAGCTGTGCTGAAATGTAATTTCGTACCTAGTGCATCTTTTAGTTTCTTCTAAAACCGCAATGTAAACCTCGAATCTCTATTTGAAACAATAGAAATAGGCACACGTGTAATCTCACAATCTAAGAAACATAACTCAACCAACTTGTCAAGCGAATAATTTGTACGAACCGAAACAAAATAAGCCAATTTAATCAATTAATCAACAATAACCCAGATTGCATCTTTCTTGGTTGATGTCAACGGTAAGCCAGATACAAAATCCATCGTGATTCTGTCTCATCTCCACTTGAGTATCATAGTCGGCTAAAATAATCCAGAAAGTACCTAATGATAGGTTTTTGCTTACTGTCAGACTAAACATTTCGAAACAAAGTAAGAAATGTCTCATTTTATATCATGTCACCAATAAAGTTGTTCCAGATCATTATACATTTTTGTATTACCTGGGTGAATAGATGACCTACTCCTGTGAGTTTCGTTCAAAATCATCTGAATTAATTCTGAATTTCCGGGGACACACTCAATTTTTGAACCTTGAACAACCCTCAACATCCACTCTGAACTCTGAATTAACATCTAAATCACATTGAGCTCGTTTTGCTATCAAATCATCATCAAATTTTTGAGCATCACAAATTTGATGAATAAATAATGGCCTTACTTTTAATTCAACTATTATTGAACCATCATCAAACATAGCCATATTTGCATTCATTGCACACAAAACAAATAGTGACTTTCAACTTAAAACATCAGTAACAACATTAACCTTTCCCAGATGGTAGTTAATCACAAGCTCATAGTCTTTTAACAACTCTAACCATAAGGAATGACAGAATATCTCTGTATATTCCTGTAACAGTTCGATTTTGACCCTAGTCAGAATAGTGGTTTTGGGACCACATATCTGAGTTAGAAAAATATTATAATATTATTTTTTGTGCCTATTATAAGTGAATTTACATGTGTGAAAGTCTCGTCTGAAGATTTAACTATTTGTGTGTTTAATTGGCAAAAATGACTTAATCGCGTAAAATGTAAAAGTTGTGTGCTAGATGCTAAAGTGCCAAATCTCCGTGTCTTTATAATTGTAAGGTTCTTAGGTTGTAAATGGACCCTTGGAATAATGCATGGACAAAGTTAGTATGATTTTATGAATTATTAATGTTATAAAGCAAGGGTAAATTGGTAAAACATGTATTAATGTATGTTTAATAAAAAAACTTAAAAATAGGCCATTATGTTCATCTTTGGCCGAAAATTAGAAAAGAAAAAGAAGAAAGAATGCAAGCTAGGGTTTCGGAACTTTGATCTTAAATTAAGGTATGTTTTAGTTTCAATTTTTTATGATTTTTATGTTTTTGAGATTGTTGCTTAGTCTACTATCAAGCCCATGTCATAATTTTTGAAATTGATGATGTGTTCATGAGATGAAGTTGTTCAATATGTGATTTTTATGTTGTTAAATAATGAATTATGGAAGCTTGGTATGTGATTAATATGTTTTGTCTTTGGATTTTTTATGAAATTGAGTATTTTGGGCTAAACTGTAAAAATGTTATTCTAGAAGACTAAAATGTGAAATAAATGAAATATATGGATTTGCATGAGAGCTAGGAGAATTTGGCTAGGCCTGTGTATGATCAAATTTTGTGTAATTTGTGATTTTGTGAATTAGGACTAAAGTGTCGAAATGTGAAAATGTGAAAATGTGAGGGCTATTTTGCAAAATGCCCTAATTGTGTGTATATGGATTGTTTTGAATGATTTGGTGAATAAAAGTGTTAATTTTGAATACATTTAGATCAATAAAAGAGGAATTCAAATTTAGACCAAGGGAAGTCGAAGATTGTAGAATAAACGTTCAAGTCAACAACTTCGAGTACAAGGTAAGTTCGTATGTAGAACATGGTATTATAAGTACATATTTCTGTTTTGATTATACATAGATGTTTAAATAATTGAGCTGAATGTATATGATGATGAATCGAAAGCTTTAGCACTAAGTGTGTGATTTAAATTAATTTTGGCACTAAGTGTGCGATTTAAACTAACTTCAGCTACTTGAGGCACTAAGTGTGTGATACTGACTTAGTCTTGGTTATTTGAGATGGCACTAAGTGTGTGAAAATATTCTATCTTTGGCTAACCTTATAGCACTATGTGTGTAGATGTTTAAAATATGAATAAGCTATGGAAAGTCTTATAACATTTAACAAGAGGTAAGTATGAAAGTGAATAAGTACGGGAAGATCCAGGTACGTATGATGCCTAAGTGGTAGATGATATTATGTGTGTGAATACCATTGAGTTGGTATGATCTTATGGATTGACATTGTGCAAATACTCATATGTTTCATATAATGTTGATGATTTGAGTACGAGCTTACTAAGCTTTTGAAAGCTTACTGTGTATGTGTGTTTGAATTGTTTTGTAGATATCATAGCTACTGCAAGCTCGGGGATATTCTAGGATCATCAGCACACTATCGAACTTTATTTTGGTATTTTTGAATATATATATTTTTTAAGTATGGCATGTATAGGCTAGTAGTTGTGGAAGTATGTTTGTGATGTATATATATTTAGCCATTTGAATTGGCTAATTTGTGTTTGAACTCATAGTTAATAATGGTTTATGATATGTGATGTTAATTTGAAATTGTAATATGCTTAGTTGGATAAAGAAAATGGCAAGTGTGGTGAGTTTTTGGAATAAGATTGTATGATAATTTGATATAATCTTACATTATGTTCATGATAGATAGGTAAGGTTTATAAGTAAGTAAATGGTTGATAATATTATGGTATGAGAGATATGTGTTTTAGCATAAAAAATTGGTTGATTGGATTGTACATATATGCTTGTTTCCATGCTTGTAGGTTGACCCAAAAAGGGGTGGCAATTTGGCTTAAACCAAGCCTGCATTGTGCCACACGGCCATAGCACACGGGTGTGTCTGTTGGCCGTGGGCTTAAGTCAGTAGTTAGCTAAGAACCACACAACCATAGCACACAGGTGTGTCTGTTGGCCGTCGAGAAAAGTTAGTATGTAAACTCTGCTTTTACACGGCCTGGTTACACGGGCGTGACCTCAACAGAATTGAAAAATTTTCTAAGTATTGAAATTTTTGAATGTGTTCGGTTTAGTCCCGACCTCTTACTAATGCATGTTTATGGTCTCATTGACCTAAGAAAGGAACATAATGTTTATGTTTGATTATAATATGACGATGTTTGACTTTTGATTGTAAAGTGATTATGAAATGTTCTGATGTGTCCGGTAATACCTCATAACCCTAGTCTGGTGATGGATATGGGTTAGGGGTGTTACAATTCCATTATTATAACATACTTCAACCCGTTCGTTGACACATGACTGAGGTTCGTAAACTCTTTATTCAATTTAGGCTAAATCAGTACTAATATTTAGGTGGATAATGTTTTCATGCAGAAGAAAGCTTCAGCAATTGAACTATTTTAATTTACCACAATATTTCTCGGATAGAATTGTTCTGATAAACATAATTCTGTATCAAGTCCTTAAAAATACAAGTTCTTCTTCCATACTACCCTTTAGATCACACATGTACATTTAGAATTTATTTCCGATCTGGTGGATAGATTCAAACTCATATAACCCTGTTACATTTTCAATCAAATAATTTAGATTAGATTAAACCATAGAATCGGCCTTTTCGAAGGAATTTTTTCTTCATGTTAGAAATAATAATCCAAACATATCATTATACAGATACCACAATCATCAGATAGAAATCATAATGTTATAATAAGATGGTTATCTTACCCGTAACAATAGATAATATGTCGGCTGTTAACGAAGCATCTGAACCCAGAAAAAAATCAAATATTATTTGAATAGCAACCAATACAGAAGCACAACTTTTATAACTCTGATAACGGTACTACAGTACTCCCAAATTCCAGAATAGAAATTATAATTATGATAGATAGATATAACCATTTTCGTAAAATAGAAATCTCTTGCAGATAGCCACATGGGATCATGAGAAAATCGGAATATGAAATTTTAATATCTGATGCTACACAGAATATCTAAGCATTACAACCAATATAAAATAATACCAATTTCGATGATTTCCCAAATAAGATCCAGAAAGAACAATGTCACTCATAAACATTGAAATTCACAGCAATGTAATCTTCATGTATTTTCAACATAACAATATCCAATAGAAATAGATTATTAGCCAAGACAAAAGCATCAATATGCTTGCCTCTAACCGAATACATGCAACACCAATCTTCTTCTTATGGCCAAATATGCATGTATATGTTGAGGCCGATTATATACTTAATACCACACATAAATGACATACATTTTACTAACTAATGCATTCCATATTATACTCAATACGCATCCATCATTTAATCCATAACCGAAGCACCATCATGTGCAATCATATATATATATGTGCAAGAGCCGAATCCCAAATTTTGATTATAACCAAATTTAAACATATATCCAAAACATAAATCTTACCTACCATGCAATAAGCATAAATCACACTCATGGATATACCATGGCCGATACTTCCAACAACACCAAATAAAAATATACTTCATGGATCTAAGGTAGAACCAAGAAAGAAACTCATAATCATCAAGATGTAAGTAACTACCATTTTTCATCTAGATTTAGCATGAAACACAACCATCACCCTTATTAATCTCCATAGCCGAAAACCTTACTTATTCCAAAAATTCAAATCTCAACTTGGTCACGAAAATAACTTGGTATCTCACCGACACAACATCAACACCAAGCAAGAATGATGCATCCATGGCCGAGTGTCATTTCCATCACATAGCAAGATTTAGACCATGGGCTAGGTAGAACTCAAGCTAACAACTAAAACATGCATGCATCTCATGGAACATCATCAAACATACCTTAGCCTAGTTACATGCATGGCCGAACCCCTTCAACCTTTCTTCTTCCTTCCTCCTTAAATTTTTTTGGCCAAAGATGAACCAAAGGATGAGCACTTTTTTTTTGTTTTTCTTTCTAGTTTCGGCAAAATGGGGGGGGGAGACAACCACACACTTTTTTTTTGTTTCCATCATATTCTCTTTCATTATTTTATGCCCATTCTCCTTATTTTATTTTTTTCCACCCATGATGCACCAACACAACATGTCTATGACATGTCTTGCCCATCACACTTGGTCTACCATGCTTGTCATGGCCGGCCACTACTAATTAGGGGGGGAAATTTGACATGCAAGTCCCCCCTTTTTATTTCATGCACTAATAGGTCCTTATGCTTCGACCTATCACATTTCAAAAATGTCGCACATAAGTCCTATTGACTAAATTCACATGCAATCGACTAAATCGAAGCTTGAAATTTTCACACATTCATAATTACATATTCTAGACAATAAATATCACATTCAAACATTTCGGTGACTCGGTTTAGCGGTCCCGAAACCACTTCCCGACTAGGGTCAATTTTGGGCTGTCACATAGAGTCTCAGATCGGAGACAAAGTCTTCTTGAAAGTCTCACCATGGAAGAAAATACTCAGATTCGGTCGTAAAGGCAAATTGAGTTCGAGATTTATTGGGCCGTATGAGGTAATAGAGCGTATTGGGCCAATTGCTTACAGATTATCGTTGCCACCTAAGTTATAAAAGATCCACAATGTATTCCATGTTTCGATGCATCGGAGGTATCGATCTGATCCTTCACATGTGATTATTCCATCTGAGATTGATATTCAGTTCGATATGACCTAAGAAGAAGAACCGATTCACATTTTGACTCGTAAGGTTAAAGAGTTGTGGAATAAGAAGATTTCGTTAGTTAAAGTATTGTGGCATAAGCACGGAGTTGAGGAAGCAACATGGGAACTAGAGGATACAATGAGAGAACGTTATCCGAACCTATTCACCGGTAAGATTTTCGGGGACGAAAATCCCTAAGGAGGAGAGTTGTAACAGCTCGATTTAGACCCTAATTGGAACGGTGGTTTTGGGACCATGAATCCGTGTCAAAAAATATTTAAAATTTATTTCTTGTGTTTAATTTGTGTAAAATTATATCTGTAAAATTTTCGTGATTTAATTTCGTCGTTTAGGTGTCCTATTAAATAAAAGGACTTAATTGCGTAAAATGAAATTTAGTGGTAACTTATATAATGGCTGAATTATTAATGTCTTTTTAAGTTGAGGTATTTATGTTGAAATTATAACACCCCGTACCCGAGTCCGTCGCCGGAGTCAGACACGAGGGATTTGCAGACTTAAATCACTTCTTTGCACAATCCATTTTAAATTTTCCAGGCAAGCTGGCTAACTGCGTCACTGTCACCTTAAAAATCATATCTTGAGTTTCACAACTCGAAAATCAGCTTCGTGATTTTTCCCTGAAACTAGACTCATATATGCATCTAAAATTTTTTTTCTAGAATTTTTGGTCGGGCCAATTAGTACATTTTATTAGTCAAAGTCTCCCATGTTACAGGGATCGACTACACTGACCTTTGCGCATTACGACTTGGATATCTCCCTGTACAGGGCTTCAATACTGATGTCGTTTGTTTCTATAGAAACTAGACTCAAAAAGGAATCTATGAATATATGGCATGACTTCTAATTATCTCTGGTTAATTTATAATGAATTTCCAAAGTCGGAACAGGGAATCTAGAAACCGTTCTGGCCCTGTCTCACGAGAACCTGAATATCTCTTAACATACTGTCCATATGATCGTTTCGTTACTTTCCTATGAAAATAGATTCGGTTCGTTTAAATAATTTATTCACTATTTAATTCCATTCCTACTATTTTTAGTGATTTTTCACATCCACATCACTGCTGCTGCCAGCATCTGTTTTTTTTAAGGTAAACTTTACCTATTTCATGATCCTCCATGGATCAACTAGAGTTTGTCATACATATTCCAAAAGTGATCAAGAATAACCCTTCCCATGGCTAACCGTTACCAACATTTCCATACCTCTCGACGGACAACATACAAAACGATTATAATGCTATGATCAAAGTATATTTAAGCCATTTTCGCATGGCTATCCAAATTTACACAAAACCGAAGGGTACATGACCAACAACAAAAGGGTAGTCCTATACATGCCATTTCAAAGTTCAACCAAAATTGTACCAAAAGGGGGCTTTGATAGTGTGGGAGACTTCGACTTCCAAAAATCCCGAGTCCGATAGCTGACGAGCCAAAATCTATAAAACAGAGAAACAAAGAAACGGAGTAAGCAATTTATGCTTAGTAAGTTTTGAGCAAGGGATTCCAGCACAACAAAAGTATAGCATTCATATAGCTAAACGGATAATTTCATATGCACAAATTTCAATATCATACTTACTTCACATTACCAACCCTTATGTTCATACACAAAAGATCAACTTAGCCAAAGGCCGGTAGCTCATTTATCGACTGAGCGAATACAGATTTGTAAGGGATCAACTAATTCAAAGCACACACGAAACATACCTCATCGCTGGGATTTTACGAGCGTATTAATTTAAATTTTTACAGCAAGATCGCTCGTTCCCAAATCAAGCATCTTCGGGGTTTAGCCGGATATAACCACTTGCACAAGGCCTTCGGGTCTTAACCCGGATATGGTCACTAGCATAAATGCCTTCAGGACTTAGCCCGGATATAGTCGCTAGCACAAATGCCTTCGGATCTTAGTCCGGATGTAGTCGCTTAGCACAAAAGCCTTCGGGACTTAGCCCGGATATGATTCGAGTAACCATGCACATATATCAATAAATCATGACACATTCATATTTCATTTTCATTACCAAAGCTCAAACACAAGACACTTATCACATTTACAATTTCGGCTCAATAGCCACATATAAGAGCATGATTTTGATTTACTTAAGACATAATCTAATCGAATCATAATTTAAGTCCCATTACTCGAAAACTTACCTCGGATGTTGTCGAACGATTCCGATGGCTATTCGACCACTTTTTCCTTCCCTTTATCGGATTTAGTTCCCCTTTGCTCTTGAGCTTAATTTAACAAATAAATTGATTTAATCATTTGAGCATCGAAAAGAGGAACTCAAGGTACTTGGCCCACATATATTCATTAGACATTAAAGTCACATATGTACGGAATCATGAATCAAACTCAACACATTAGTTAATACTCTCCTTAGTCGAATTTTCTAAGTCAAGATAAAGCCTTCAATATGCTTACCTATGGCCGAACAACACATCAACCTATGTACTCATTCATGTGGCCGATTATGCATGTCTATGTTGTGGCCAATTATATACTCAATACCACACACAAATGGCATACCTTTTACTAACTAATGCATTACAAATTATAACTCAATACGCATCCATCATGTACTCCATAACCGAAACACCATCATATGTAAATATATACCTTGAGATATTGTATATGTCATACCAATACGTCATGTGCAAACATATATATATGTGCAAGAGCCGAATCTCAAAGTTGATTATAACTAAACATGAACATAAATCCAAAACACAAATCTTACCTACCATGCAATAAGCATAAATCATACTTATGGATATACCATGGCCGAATACATCACAACACCATACCATTTCAATTTTGGTCATGGTTAAACAAAGAACTTAATGTCTCACTCAAAAATGCTAAAAAGAAAATCCAAGAGTCATCAATCCACCATCACATGTATCATTAACAAGCTTCATATTTAGCATGCAATGGCATTAACACAAAATCCACCTAGGCCGAATATCATCCCCATGACATAGCAAAGATTTGAACCATGGGCTAATTAGAACTCAAGCTAGCAACTAAAAACATGCATGAATCTCATGGCACAACCTCAAACATACCTTAATCTAGATACAAGTATGGCCAAACCTCCTCCTAATCCTCTTCCAAACCAAACATGAAGCAAGAACTCCTTCCTCCTTCCTTAGAATTTTCGGCCAAAAGAAATGAATTCCTCCTTCCTTAGAATTTTCGGCCAAAAGAAATGAAAAAGGATGAACAAATTTTTTTTTCTTTTCTTTAACTCACGGCAATGGGGGGGAACACTCACACACATTCTTTCTTTTTTTTTCCATTTCTTTATTACCCATACTCCTTATTTTATTTTTCCTAACATACCTCACTAACATAACATGTTTGTGACATGTTTCCACTCATAGCATGGCCGGCCACTACTAATTAGGGGGAAATTTGACATGCAAGTCCTCCCTTTTTATTACATGCACTATTAGATCCTTATAGATTAGCCTATCACATTTCAAAAGTGTCACACAAATCCTACTAACTGAATTCACATGCAATCGACTAAATCGAAGCTTGAAATTTTCACACATTCATAATTACATATTCTAGACAATATATATCACATTCAAACATTTCGGTGACTCGGTTTAGCGGTCCCGAAACCACTTCCCAACTAGGGTCAATTTTGGGCTGTCATAGAAATTATGCCATTAGTTAGATGTTTGGATGGTAATAGACATAGGTATAAAATTCCATTATTATTATTAAAAGGTTATTTAGGTAAATTATATAATAAACATATAATAAGTTAATAATAAGATATCAAATTCATCTTATTATTTCCTTATCTTCCATTGCCGAAACTTAGAAAAAAAAGGATAGAACAAAAGCAAGGTTCGGTTATCTTTCTTCTCCTGATTCAAGGTTCGTTTTTGTTGGTTTTTGATAATTTCTACGTTTTTGAGATCGTTGCTTCAAGTACTACAAAACCCAAGCTTTAATTTTTGATTTTGATGAATATTTTGAGTTGTGCCATTGTTGATAGCTTGCGATTTTTGTTTTTTGATGATGAAAAATGAAAGATATGGTTTAGATTAACATATTTTGTATTGGAGTTTTTGATGATTTTGAGTAATTAGGACTTAATTGCAAAAATAATAATTTGAGGGACGAAAATGTGAAATTGATAAAATATATGGACTTGTATAGGCATGGGTACCATTCGGCCTAACATGGGTGTTTTGAAATTTTGTGTATTTTGTGTTTTGTGCAATAGGGACTAAATTATAAAAATTGTAAATGTCAAGGGTAAAATGGTAAATTGCCTATTTATGTGTTTTTGGACTAAATTGAATGAAAATATGTTTGAATGAGCTTAATTTGAATATGTTTAGATCAAGAACCAAAGAAATCAGATTTGGACCGGGGAAAAACGAAAGTTGTCGACTAGCAGCCCCGTCCCGTTTTACGATGTCCGAGGTAAGTTTATAAGCAAATAGATGTGTTTATTGGTAATTTAATGTTACATTTACATGCTATTATGAAATGTTAGAATAAGGATATGCTATGGCCGAATATGTTTAAATTTGGCTATGACACTTCCGAGTTAGATTCGACAGAAATACGACGTCTGAAAGCCCTGTATGAACCTTAGGAATAGTTAGGATACATATGTCATGACATAGGATCCCGATTTATGTGTGAGATTAAGACCATGACATCGATATGTGTTTTTGATATATGCGTTCGAGTAAGACCCTGCCTGAGACAGTGGCATCGATATGTGATTACATGTAAGACCAGGTCTGGGACGTTGGAATTGTACGGTAGAAGTGTGATTATCCGAGTGCCCTACCCAATTCCGAATGGCTCACCCGGCATCAATATGTGAGAAACGAATATGTGAAATTAGCTAATTGATCAAGTATGTATTATTTTGGTATTTTTTTGCAACAAAGTAAGTGAGTGTTATGATATTAGTTACAAGTATTTGTAACATGAAAGAAAAGTTTATGTATGAACATGTTATATATTCGGTCTCATGAACAAGAAATATGATCCTTGTTGAAATGATTATTATTTACGAGTATATAGAATGATTTTTCATATTCGGTTGTTTAGTTAATGGATGTATACAAAATCTTGTCCTGATTTAAAAGCTTATGTATACAAAGGTATATGTATTAGGTTATATAATGATAATTTTGGCTATTGAAAATTTAACAATGATTGAATGATATAACCTTGTGAGTGTTCGACCAAGGTAATAGATATATATATGTTCGGGTATATTATCATGGAAGTTGGAAGTTGAGGATAATGTTGATATTGATATTGTAATTTGTTAGGGTTATAATCAATTTATTATAATATTAGTTTGTTTTTTTGCTTATGACTTACTAAGTTTAATTAGCTTATTCTGTGTATATTTGTCTTTGCTTTATAGATATTAGAGTCAAGCTACAAGCTCGGGGACTGTCAGCCAAGCTCGTCACACTATCTATTATTTTTGGTACCATATTAGCTAAACTTAAATTATGGCATGTGTAGGCTGGATTATATTTTGGGAATGCCGATTGTTGGTTATGTGTATAAGCCATGCGAAAATGGCTAAAATTTTTATCTTTGAAATTTAGCTATGTTAAGTTCGGTTATATTCACTTTAGCTTTATAATTATGTACCATGTTTGCATAATGTTTGTATTAGATACCACATATGCTGGAAAAAAAAGAAGAAGTTGCATGCTATGTCATAATTCGGTTTTCATGCTTGAGATTAAATATTCATTGAGTTTGATTATTGATATTTATTGAGTATGCTACGTGGATAAATATGGTTGACTATTCGATATGTATTTTAGGTCAAAGGTGGTTTTTGTTTTAGGTAAACTGTAAATATTATATATGTGTGTTTCATATATAATATTGACTTATATAGGATGTGTAATTTATTATGCAAGTTGGCTTGAAATAGTAAAAGGTGTGCCTTTACGTTCGGCCAGTGAAGAGTGAAACATTTATACATGCTACGATATGATGTTTATGGTTCGGTAATTAAAGAATAAGTTGCTAGCTAAATGATTGATAATTGTATGTACCCAAAGTTTGTTTAAATCAATTTGTTGAAATGTGTTTGGGCTTGGTGGAACATAGTTGCATCTCTTAGGTTTGATAGCTTATTAAACCATAATTGTGACTTACGATAAAGTCTTACTTAAATGTGACTAAGTTCCCTTATACACATATATTCGAATGAATGTATTAACCTTTATTAATGTATGGAATATGTAAACTCATGTTAATTACTATAATATGCCACATAAATGATGTATTTAAACTTGTGTTGTATGTCATGTAATTTGCATATACGCTAATCTTTTATAGTTTAAAAGAAAAAAAAATATAATAGGTCAGATGTTAAATAAATAAAGTTGTTGGTTAGATATATATATTCCATACACATATATAGTTTGTTTTGACATATATTGATTCATGTTTTATTTATGCTGTGTTATGAATGATTTAATTTTTAAGTTTGATAGTAGATTAAATTACAAGTAATAATGTCATTAATATTTTTGAGTTGTAAAATGTAATGCATGATTGTATGAACTGTGATATGATGAGTGATGCCTCATAGCTAATGGATACGGGTTAGGGGTGTTACACTTTTATTAGAAAGCAAACCATCTAATAAAATTTTTAAATCAATTTAACATGTTTCAATCATACCATTTATCTAATTATTCAAATTACTGCTAATACAATACAAATAAGTAATCGTAGAAATTAATTGCTTAACTTATAACCCAATATAATTCATTTCATACTCAAATCATATATGCAAACTTAACATATAAAAAAATATACGAATAATTTACATACGGATTAATCTATCAACTTACAATTTACTCGCTCCAACTTTAATTAATAAAATCATACATCATTTTGCTTCATATAAAAAACATATATCACAATGTCCACTTTATTTATCAAATATTACCAATCCTTATAATACATATTACTTAACCATTATTATAACACAAGCATACAAGTGGCATATTGTGACCTATTTCAATAACATTTGCCGAATCACAAAGTAGTATATAAATAAGTCTAAATAGCATAACCAACTTGTCTCTACCTGGCGAATTCATTATATTATTAATCATGACTTATGCACAGATATATATATTCTTATACATTACTATGGCAACTGAATTTGAACAACTAATATCCACTCAAATATATATACATATCATGATCATTTAATTTCATTACTAAGCTAAATTTTAAATAACCATTCTCAAATATAAATATATTATATATTATCTAAACCAAAATAAATTCTAATCCCATTTAAAAAATAGCCAAATACTCTTAGGTACAAATTCACATTCATGTCTATTTATGCATGTATTATAACCGAATCATTCTACCACAATTATTACATCAAGCTTAAAACATACCTATAGATATACCATGGCCAATTCAATCTAATTATATCCAAAGTCATCAACCACATTCAATTTATGAAACACATATTACAATTACCTTCCATCCTTGACACATAACATTATAACGAAACAAACTTAAATCATAATATCCAATCATGAATTATACATATCACTAATTTTGACAATGAAAGAACACTATATATATGTCATGTACATATCTTGATTTTTACCTAACTACTATATGATACACCTTAATTAAGCATATCAACAGAATTTACATACATGTCTATCTTTTCATATATCATAAATGAATCAATCAAATGCACACATTCAAACCAGCCAACCTCAACGCACAAATTAGCTATCACAATCACATATATTATTCATCCATAACACATAGCATAATAAGCAAAATGAACCTAAACCATAGACAAACAAAATCGAATTCAAACAATGAAGTTAGGCCATTTTTGTATGGCTTAAATTATACAGAACCATTATTCTTTATTTCAAACTATAATCTAGCCTATGCATGCCATAGATACGAAAATTCAGCTTATAAAATACCGAAGACAGTCGATAGTGTGATAAGCTTCTCTGACGATTTCTCGAGCTCTTAGCTTGAACCCAAAATCTATAAAACAGAGATAATAAGAACACACACAGAGAGTAAGCTTTCATAGCTTAGCAAGTTATAAACAAATAAATGACTAATTGACATAATCAAATCATTTTTGCTAAACCAAATTATACTATCATAGTTACTTTAAATCTTAAGCTTACAATTTCATGTAGTTTATATGTACTTTTACATATAGATTAATTATGGCCGAATGAGCATTTATACATCTTAACAAACTATCATTAAATTTTCAAGCCAAAATCTCTTTATCATAACTTGTATACATATACACCTATATACATAATGTAACACCCCAAACCCGGCCCAGACGTTATGGCCGAATCTGATGTGCCACATTGAAGTTAAAAACCCATGTTTCGTTTTAGTGCTTTAAAAACTGACTTTTGTTAAGCTAACGAAGTGAATGGGAGCTGGGCACCAGGTAGGAATCCGTAACAGAGGAGGTGAGCCATGAAAGCTGCTTAAGTACCAAGCTCTTCTAATGGATCCAATCCTAGACATGCCCACAATCATTACCACACTTGGTTAAATCGAGTTGTAATTTATTTAAGTTGAAATCTTTGATAAATCGGATAATTGTGGCGTGGTGTTATTTTGAAAACAATTATCATTTTGAAAACACATCCTAAGTGTAACGCCCCGTACCCGAGACCGTTTCCGGAGTCGAACACGAGGTGTTAACGGACTTAATTCATTACTTAAACAGCTCATACAATTTATTTTAAAATTTCCAGACAAGCTGTCTAACTGCATCACAGTATCTTTAAAAATCATATCTCGAGTTCCGAAACTCAAAATCCAATTCCGTAAATTTTTCCTCAAACTAGACTCATATATCTATCTAGTAATTTTTTTCTAGAATTTTTGGTTGGGCCAATTAGTACAGTTTATTAGTTAAAGTCTCCCCTGTTTCAGGGTTCGACTACTCTGACCTTTGTGTATTACGAATCAGATATCTCCCTGTACAGAGCTTCAATGACTATGCCGTTTGTTTCTAATAAAATTAGACTCAATAAGGAATCTGTACATATAAAGAATGACTTCTAATTATCTTTTTAAAATTTATGGTGAATTTTAAAATTCATAACAGGGGATCCAGAAATCGCTCTGGCCCTGTTTCACAAAAATTTAAACATCTCATAAAATATAACTCATATACCTGTTTTGTTCCATTCATATGAAAATAGACTCATCAAGCTTCGATTCCATAACTTATTCATTATTTAATTATATCTCTACTATTTTTAATGATTTTTCAAACTCACGTCACTGCTGCTGTCTTATTCTATTTTATGGTAAATTTTACCTATTTCATAGTTTCCATGGATTAGCTAGTAATTTGACATACATAAAACCAAATATGATCATGATTAGCCATTCCAATGGCTAATCATTACCAAGCATTTCCACACCACTCAATAACCATATCATAAGACCATATATACAAAATGATTATAATGCTATACATGCCATACTCAAAATATACAAGCCATTATGCCAAGATGGTATACGGATAGTGTGAGCGAGCCTCCGACCGTTCCCGATTTCCGAGCTGGCTTGTCAAAACTACAAGGAATGAAAAGGAGGGAGTAAGCATAAGTGCTTAATAAGTTCACATGCAAACAGCAAGTAACATAACCATATAAGCAAACATAAAACATCATTTGGATAATCATCACCAAGACATTCATATCACATTTTCATTTATCATCTTACCATATTGTTGTTATATCGATTTTTCAACCCGAGGGTTAAGTACATACCTGTTCAAAGTACCCATTTCACAACACTTACCAATACGTCCCTTTCATCTTGAGTATTCCTCCATTTCAGTAGAACTTTACCCGTTGAACACATCGGAATATAATTCGAATACATGGAAAGTTTGCACATAAGTGCCACATCTGTAGCCCAGCTACCATGTAACCCGCCCATAAGCGAACTCGGACTCAACTCAACGAGCTCGGGCGTTCGCATCCATAAGTGAACTCGGACTGAACTCAACGAGCTCGGATGCCTAGTTACATCTCACGAACTCGGACTCAACTCAACGAGTTCGGACGCTCGCATCCATAAGTGAACTCGGACTCAACTCAACGAGTTCGGATGCCCAAATATCCCAGTGATATGTCACTTGTATCCTAATCTATTCCTAAGGTTCAAACGGGCTTTTTTCCTCCATCTCACATCTTTGCCGTCTTCCACGGAATATCGAAATCGATACTTCGGTGATAGTTCATACTCATCAAGTAATTCACATAATTACATATTATTCAACAATAACCACAAAGCATAATATTTCATGATAATAATCGGCATCATATCATATAAACAACATTAAATTGCTTAAAATGACAATTATGTTACTACATTTACACATGAACTTACCTCGTATGCGAAAATGGCTACTTTTACCATTTCGTCCACAACTTGGAATTTTCCCCATTTTAGCCCGAATTTCAGTTTTCCTTGCTCTATAATTTAAAATATAGTCTAAATAGGACTCACATTATTCAAGTTGACCCAAAATCATATTTTGGAAAAATTACAATTTGCCCCTAAACTTTTGCATATTTACACTTTTTCCCCAAAGCTCGTAAATTAAACTTCAGCCTATTTTCTTATGTTTTATGACATGCTGATCATTTTTCCCTTCTATGGAAACATCAAATTCTCACTCTAACATGTATTTATGACTATTAGGTATTTTTACCGATTAAGCCCTTTTGCTCGTTTTCACTTAAAACCGAGTAGCACAAGTTGTCTAACATAATTTAAAACCTCATATTCTATCATAAAACACCAAAATACACAAATTTAACCTATGGGTATTTTTCCAAATATAAACCCTAGGTTAAATTATTGCTAGCATAAGCTAAATCGAGCACCGGGACCCCAAAAACGTAAAAATCATTAAAAACGAGGCTAGAACGGACTTACAATCGAGCTTGGAAGCTTGAAAAACCCTAGCCATGGTTTCTCCTTGCTAAATTCGGCCATGGGGTTGAAGATGAGCAAAATTGGCTTTTAATTTTGTATTTTAATTCATTTTACCCCTAAATGACCAAAATGCCCTTACTACTAAACTTTCCAAAAATTCCATCCATGTCCAATTTTTGTCCATAGACTTAGAAATTGGTAAAATTTCTATTTAAGACCTCCTAATTAATATTTCAAAACAATTTCATACTAGAAACTTCTAGAATACAAGTTTTGCAAATTATTCGATTTAGTCCCTAATTTCAATTTAAGCATTTTATGCATAAAATTTCTTCACGAAATTTTCACACAATCATGCAATCATATCATAGACATTAAAATAATCATAAAATAATTATTTCTATCTCGAATTTTGTGGTCACGAAACCACTATTCCGACTAGGCCCAAAATCAGGATATTACAACTCTCTCCCCCTTTAGGGATTTTCGTCCCCAAAAATCTTACCAGAAAAGTGGTCTTCACTCTTAATCTCATATTCGGTGCCGAAGAACTTTCACTTAGGTTGTACCTCCAATACATCTCTTTAATTTCTCATATGATCTAAAAGCTTACAGTCTCAACTCTCAACTGTTCTTAAATTTTCAACCCTTCTCAGTTTCCCATGATATCATGACATAAAACCCGGATCTCAACTTGATTTAATGGAGACCGGAATTCCAAGAAATCCAACAATCAAAGAGACCTGAAATTCCATGAATCTGATGAGTAGGACTTCAATCAATACAGATATGATTTATAGATCTTGCCAAACATTTAACAATAGGATACATCACATTTTCCTCTTTCCGCCATGGAAATAATTCTGATATGGCCTCAAGAATAATCCTTCTCATTTCCATCCCAATATCAACACTGACAAGGATAATTTTGATAGATCCCAATGCTCGGCTTTAACCCCTTTAACAACTCCGATTTTATGTAACATTGGATGCTCTAAACTATCACATTACCTCACTGTCTTGAAACACATCACAATTCATACAACAATACATTACTGAAAGTCAGGAAGTCTTTGCTCAATGTAGACTAGTCTAGTTCAGACGCTTCGGTTACCAATATTCTCATCTTTCCGAACTCTTTCAACATGTAATAAACTTTTCAGCTTTCACAAGACGAAAACCTTATCATTCGTAGTGACTTTAACTAATATCCAACTCTTTCTAATAAATATACACTTCTCGTTCAGACTATTTACTCTTTTATCAGTACAAAAATGAAATTATATTATCAGACTTGAGAAAAATAATCCTGACATAATTGTCACATGAAATCTTTCAAATAAATAATTCACCATGCCAACTGAAACTCGCGCTTTTATCACCTATGCCTTTACTGATGTCAAATCCTTACACAGAAATTAGAAAAATCCCGATACTAAAATCACCACATTACTAAGATCAAATTAGACGTATAGTCATATTTTACATGATTATCACGAGCTGAAGAACCCACTTCGAACATGAGTCGTTATTGACAAATTATGGAACAAAGATAACAAGAAAACCGAATAAAGAAATCCAAGATAGAGAAACCCGGAATAAAGAAATCCAGAATAAAGAAATCCAGGATAAAGAAACCCAAGATACGATACTATGCCGGAGAATCGAAAACCAAACTCATAGAGAAAATACGAAATACCCCGATAATTCTTCAAAGAAAGAAAGTCCAGAAGAAAACATCATTTAATCCCTCTGGAATCAAATATAACAAGATCAATATATCTTCCCAAACATATATATCAGATGAAGCATCAAGTAGAAGAAACAGAATCATAATATCATACGTATTCTCTCATCAATTCTTATCAGATGAAATGACATAGAATACCCGATGAAATAGAGCAATATAAATTATAAACCAATCAGACTACCAATGCTTTCATCCAACACCAGAATTAGAAGACATTCCCATATAACAAGAATTTCTTCAGAAGATCAATAGCCACAGAAATATTTCTGAGAACGGGTAAACACAAAGAACATCTCAAAAGAGACTGCTAAATCTGTCCAGTCATAACTGTCACACTCAGATAGTTCACATTTCAAATATCATTTCCCCAACTAGTTCTGTCGTCACAAATTTCATATTAAACCATTCACTAAAGAAGGCCAGTTCTGAATAAATTTCGATTTACACTTGTCTTGGCCTTGCACCTGAGTAATTCGATTTACCGAAGAGAATTCCTTCTCTAACTGGGACAGTGCATAACTCCAATAATCTTTACGTCAATCCGATTCTTTACTGGCTCTGACTTTACTTATCAGCTCATTTTCAATCTCTGATCATACTTATAATTATTCTATCACTGAACTCTTTGGGTTCTCAACCGGAAACTTATTCAATACAAATCTCATGAAATTCCATTATAAGTACCACTTCGGTAAGGGGGAGGGGTTGTAGGACCTCTGACTCGACTTTCTTATACATACGCATATGACACAACTTCCATCATCATAGTAATATCATCAAAATCATGTCATTCATTCATGTTGGCTTACACCAATTTTCCTATTGTTCCATTTAGACAATATACTTCTGCATACATTCTATGTTTTCTAGACAGCTTTACTTATCCATTCATTTAATTAAATTAATTCATGCTCATGACATTATATAAGGCCAAACAAACATAGATATTTGCATCACAATCACAACTTTCATTTCATGCATCATCATGTACATATCATTACAATCATATAATTCAGCGCAACAATTTAACATAGATAAGTTCATTTCATTATAATCCTTTATCTCATAAAAATTATATACCATTAACATTCATCAACATTCGACATCCAATCAAGACAAGGACATTTTCATTCGTATCATAATATTATGACCTTTATTCATACCTCTACTACTTTCTATTTATTCCGTTCATCTTATCAAGTAAGCCACATACACTACATCATATGAGCATTAAGCAAATATGGATATTTATCACATATGTATCATAAACTTTTATTCATACTTTTCTGAACCGAGATTTATCATAATCATAATTTTACTCAAATACCTTCACATAACATTGAACATGGTCGGTGCAGCTCGGTTGGAGAGTACCCTGTCTAAATAAGACGGTACTCATACGCGTCGGAAGACATCACACTATCACAGATCAGTGGCATGTATAGCTAAACTTTTACACATGCTAGGTTAGTCCGAGAACCGACTAAACCTACTCTGATACCACTAAATGTAATGCCCCGTACCCGAGACCATTTCCGGAGTCGAACACGAGGTGTTAACGGACTTAATTCATTACTTAAACAGCTCATACAATTTATTTTAAAATTTCCAGACAAGCTGTCTAACTGCATCACAGTATCTTTAAAAATCATATCTCGAGTTTCGAAACTCAAAATCCAATTCCGTAAATTTTTCCTCAAACTAGACTCATATATCTATCTATTAATTTTTTTCTAGAATTTTTGGTTGGGCCAATTAGTACAGTTTATTAGTTAAAGTCTCCCCTCTTTCAGGGTTCGACTACTCTAACCTCTGTATATTACGAATCAGATATCTCCCTGTACAGAGCTTCAATGACTATTCTGTTTGTTTCTAATAAAACTAGACTCAATAAGGAATCTATACATATAAAGAATGACTTCTAATTATCTTTGTAAAATTTATGGTGAATTTCCAAAGTAATAATAGGGGATCCAGAAATCGCTCTGGCCCTGTTTCACAAAAATTTAAACATCTCATAAAATATAACTCATATACCTGTTTTGTTCCATTCATATGAAAATAGACTCATCAAGCTTCGATTCCATAACTTATTCATTATTTAATTATATCTCTACTATTTTTAAGGATTTTTCAAACTCACGTCACTGCTGCTGTCTTAATCTATTTTCTGGTAAATTTTACCTATTTCATGGTTTCTATGGATTAGCTAGTAATTTGACATACATAACACCAAATATGATCATGATTAGCCATTCCAATGGCTAATCATTACCAAGCAATTCCACACCACTCAATAACCATATCATAAGACCATATATACAAAATGATTATAATGCTATACATGCCATACTCAAAATATACAAGCCATTATGCCAAGATGGTATACGGATAGTGTGAGCGAGCCTCCGACCATTCCCGATTTCCGAGCTGGCTTGTCAAAACTACAAGGAATGAAAAGGAGGGAGTAAGCATAAGTGCTTAATAAGTTCACATGCAAATAGCAAGTAACATAACCATATAAGAAAACATAAAACATCATTTGGATAATCATCACCAAGACATTCATATCACATTTTCATTTATCATCTTACCATATTGTTGTTATATCGATTTTTCAACCCGAGGGTTAAGTACATACCTGTTCAAAGTACCCATTTCACAACACTTACCAATACGTCCCTTTCATCTTGAGTATTCCTCCATTTCAGTAGAACTTTACCCGTTGAACACATCGAAATATAATTCGGATACATGGAAAGTTTGCACATAAGTGCCACATATGTAGCCAAGCTACCATGTAACCCGCCCATAAGCGAACTCGGACTCAACTCAACGAGCTCGGGCGTTCGCATCCATAAGTGAACTCAGACTCAACTCAACGAGCTCGGATGCCTAGTTACATCTCACGAACTCGGACTCAACTCAACGAGTTCGGACGCTTGCATCCATAAGTGAACTAGGACTCAACTCAACGAGTTCGGATGCCCAAATATCCCAGTGACATGTCACTTGTATCCTAATCTATTCCTAATGTTCAAACGGGCTTTTTTCCTCGATCTCACATCTTTGCCGTCTTCCACGGAATATCGAAATCGATACTTCGGTGATAGTTCATACTCATCAAGTAATTCACATAATTACATATTATTCAACAATAACCACAAAGCATAATATTTCATGATAATAATCGGCATCATATCATATAAGCAACATTAAATTGCTTAAAATGACAATTATGTTACTACATTTACACATGCACTTACCTCGTATGCGAAAATGGCTACTTTTACCATTTCGTCCACAACTTGGAATTTTCCCCATTTTAGCCCGAATTTCAGTTTCCTTGCTCTATCATTTAAAATATAGTCTAAATAGGACTCACATTATTCAAATTGACCCAAAATCATATTTTGGAAAAATTACAATTTGCCCCTAAACTTTTGCATATTTACACTTTTTCCCCAAAGCTCGTAAATTAAACTTCAGCCTATTTTCTTATGTTTTATGACATGCTGATCATTTTTCCCTTCTATGGCAACATCAAATTCTCACTCTAACATGTACTTATGACTATTAGGTATTTTTACCGATTAAGCCCTTTTGCTCGTTTTCACTTAAAACCGAGTAGCACAAGTTGTCTAACATAATTTAAAACCTCATATTCTATCATAAAACACCAAAATACACAAATTTAGCCTATGGGTATTTTTCCAAATATAAACCCTAGGTTAAATTATTGCTAGCATAAGCTAAATCGAGCTACCGGGACTCCAAAAACGTAAAAATCATTAAAAACGAGGCTAGAACGGACTTACAATCGAGCTTGGAAGCTTGAAAAACCCTAGCCATGGTTTCTCCTTGCTATATTCGGCCATGGGGTTGAAGATGAGCAAAATTGGCTTTTAATTTTGTATTTTAATTCATTTTACCCCTAAATGACCAAAATGCCCTTACTACTAAACTTTCCAAAAATTCCATCCATGTCCAATTTTGTCCATAGACTTAGAAATTGGTAAAATTTCTATTTAAGAGCTCCTAATTAATATTTCAAAACAATTTCATACTAGAAACTTCTAGAATACAAGTTTTGCAAATTATTCGATTTAGTCCCTAATTTCAATTTAAGCACTTTATGCATAAAATTTCTTCACGAAATTTTCACACAATCATGCAATCATATCATAGACATTAAAATAATCATAAAATAATTATTTCTATCTCAAATTTTGTGGTCACGAAACCACTATTCCGACTAGGCCCAAAATCAGGATATTACACTAAGTCTAGCCCATTTATTAACAAACAGATTAAAGTTATTAAAAATAATATAATCCCAGAAAAATAATTAAAATGGCCTTATTACAACTCAAAACCAAAAAATAATATTAATAAGATAAAACTTATAAAGAAATAAATCGGCTACTTATTGCAATTAAAAGAAATAGAAATAGTAGTGTGGCCATCTCCGAGTCCCTCGCAGCTCCAAACCATCTAAGCTTAGGGATTACCTGCACAGTTAGAAACGGGGTGAGTTTACGAAAACTCAGTGTGTAATCCCAATAATAAACAAACAGTGAAAACACAGTATCAGTACAATCTAGGCCAAAGCCCTATTTAGTCTTGACATATACTGGGCCGAAGCCTTTCATTTAACGGTTACTGGGCTGAAGCCTTTTCATAAATCATATCACTGGGCCGAAGCCTTTTCATAAATCATATCATTGGGTTGAAGCCTTTACTGTAAACGGTATGGCCCTTAGGCCCATTTCAATATCACATGTAATGTCAATGGATGTATGCAAGCCCATTTGGGGAGACTACTCGACCCACCATCCGCTACTCTCCACCCGTACCAACCAACACACCATGTGGGGAATGATTCAACCCACCCAACCAACACACCACTAGCAGCATAGCTGCTTTATCATATATCTGGAGGCCTAGCCTCTTTTAATAACTGGGGCAAAGCCCTTTTCGGTAAACTGGGGCGAAGCCCTTTTCAATAAACTAGGGCATAAGCCCTTTTCGGTAAACTGGGGCATAAGCCCTTTTCAATAAACGGGGGCATAAGCCCTTTTCGGTAAATTTTCAATAAACTGGGGCATAAGCCCTTTTGCACTTCCTCCATCCATATAAAAACCCAACCCAATGCAACATGTCATGTATGCAGAATGTCATGCCCATATTTGAATAAACAATCACAGTCAAGTCATTCATATCACCAACATATATTCACAATCAATCCATCAACCACACAGTCCAAGTCAATCACTTGCCCACAAGGGCAAAATAGTCATTTTTCACATTATAAGGGAATTTTCGTAATTTTACCAAATATCAGGATTTTCCATGTTCATTACAATTATCAATATTTCCGAGTTTTTAAACAATGATCTTTAACCCACTTTATCAAATTCCGGCTTTTGGGCCCAAAACCCCTAATTGGCCCTACGAATGTTGATTTAGCCTACTTAACCCAAATTTTACAACTATACTAACCGTGTTAACGTGCAACTTTTCCAAATTCCATTTTCTATCAATTCTACCCAAATGGGTCTGAAAGCCCATTGGGCCCAATTTCAGCCCATTGAGGCCCAACTTACCGTCGTGCACAAAATTGAGTTCTTACCTGTTCCATCGATCCAAACACCGATCTTATCGTATTTATTGCATCTACCCAAACGCAACATTACAAGTTCCTGAAATGCCGGTATTTTAGCATTTTGGCTTCTCAGCAGATATTAATCTAAGCTACTACGAAGGTTAGTACACACCTGTTATGGGTTGAAGTTGAAACGTTTCCATAATCTATCACCTACGATAACCACCACCTGTCACTCAAACTTAACTAATCCAATATCAATATATGTAAATCCTAAGCACATCAGTCATACGGAACATAAGGGCATATTTGTCATTTTACCATACAAGGGTATTACGGTCACTTTACCCTATAGGGGCTTTACGGTCTTTTTACCTATTAGGGGTATTTTAGTCATTTCACCCTTCAAGGGTGTTTTGGTAAATCTACAAACCAAGGGTATTTCAGTAATTTTGTAAACCAATGGTATTTCTATAATTTTTAAAAAGTCAAGGGTATTTCTATAATTTTGTAAATCAGGGGTATTTTGGTAATTTTACAAATTCAGGGTATTTCGGTAATTTCACAATCGAGGGTAAAATGGTAATTTTGTAAGTTGAGGGTAAAATGGTAATTTTGTAAATCGAGGGTAAAATAATAATTCTATAAATCGAGGGTACTTTGGTAATTTTACAAGTCGAGGGCATTTCAATAATTGGTAAACTAAAGTATTCTAAACAAGGATAACAATACAAATGGCCCTAAAGCCCATTCTCGGCCCAAATGGGTCCACACGCTCGTGTGGCCCTTTTAGCCCAAATCTAGCCACGAATATGAGATTCACCTAGCCTAGTCCAATATTTACTACACAATAAAACAACTTATCCAATTGGGCCCGTAGGCCCATTAGGCCCACATGGCCCGAAGTAGCCATCCTACAGCTAGAGTAGTGAGAAACACACACCTGATTGGCGACTAGAGTTAATCCAAGCTCCGAGCAGTCTTAGCCGACGCCTAACCCAAACGAGCACGCCATACAGCGAAAGGGATCAGCCAAGAAAGGTACCTTTACTCTCCTTATGGTTCCCTCTATTTAAAGACAGCTTCGCAACCACTCTTATGTTAGCTTCCCGATGTGGGATCCCTCCAACATCAGAGTTTAAATTCAACACCAACTCTTGCCGCCCCCTGTTAGCAAAATAAATGCTCCTTGCTTGCCATGGGATTCGAACCCATGCCTCCCCTCAGATGCTCCACGCGCTACTTGCCACTAAGCCACAAGGCTTTTTGTGTCATATTTTATCCCCAATTAATTATAAGGTCTATAGGCAAAAGTCTAGGTTCCCTTAAAAAAAAACCAAAATAAATTACAAGAGCCAAGGCTTGAACCCAGGCTCCCATACAACCTTAATGACGCCACAACCACTAGACTACAAGCTTCCTTGTGTCATTTATTTAACACAATAATTTAAAAACCCTCATCTAAGCATCTAGGTTTTTTTTCTCTTAATACCAAAATTTTTGCTAAAGCCCATGTTTGAACCCAAGATTTCTCTAACACTTCTCAGGGCCATTAACCACCAAAGCAAACATTTAATTGTGTTATTTCATTGCACAATTAAATACCTATATACAACCTCCTTACGGACCCGCACTTAAGGCCCAATACTTCTAGGCCCAAATTTGGGGTGTTACAATTCTACCCCCTTAAAGAAATTTCGTCCTCGAAATTTTCCACTCTCAGACTACACCACCACACCTCTGTTGCGCACTCTGATACTAATAATACTAACATACACCAAAAACATTTTTCCATCGGAGCGGATAGATTTCACATGCAACCAATTTCTACATTTCTAGAACACACACCAAATAAATACTAAATCTAAATTCAAGCGTTACAGTTTACTCTAACTAGAAAGTTCCAGTATTGTGCTACTATCTATAGTAGTTTCTCAATATAGCACTTCAATTTATAACAGCAAACAGAGTTAGAGAACCTACAGATTTGGTGCCAGAGACTCGGTGTGCCACACCTCCAGTAACATCTTTTCAGAAACAAGTCAAGTTTCGTTCAGAGATTTGAAAACAAAATTTTAGAAAAACCCTTTTCAAACCCCAATTTTGGAAAAAGAAAAGAAAAAAATAACAATAATTTTTTTTGCTACCCATACCACAACTGACTTTTGTAACATGGCTCTGATACCACTAAATGTAACACCCCAAACCCGGCCCAGACGTTATGGCCAAGTCTGATGTGCCACATTGAAGTTAAAAACCCATGTTTCGTTTTAGTGCTTTAAAAACTGACTTTTGTTAAGCTAACAAAGTGAATGGGAGCTGGGCACCAGGTAGGAATCCGTAACAGAGGAGGTGAGCCATGAAGGCTGCTTAAGTACCAAGCTCTTCTAATGGATCCAATCCTAGACATGCCCACAACCATTGCCACACTTGGTTAAATCGAGTTGTAATTTATTTAAGTTGAAATCTTTGATAAATCGAATAATCGTGGCGTGGTGTTATTTTGAAAACAATTATTATTTTGAAAACACGTCCAAAGTCTAGCCCATTTATTAACAAACATATTAAAGTTATTAAAAATAAAATATTCCCAAAAAATAATTAAAATGGCCTTATTACAACTCAAAACCAAACAATAATATTAATAAGATAAAACTTATAAAGAAATAAATCGGCTACTTATTGCAATTAAAAGAAACAGAAACAGTAGTGTGGCCATCTCCGAGTCCCTCGTAGCTCCAAACCATCTAAGCTTAGGGATTACCCGCACAGTTAGAAACGGGGCGAGTTTACGAAAACTCAATGTGTAATCCCAATAACAAACAATCAGTGAAAACATAGTATCAGTACAATCTGGGACAAAGCCCTATTTAGTCTTGACATGTACTGGGCCGAAGCCTTTCATTTAACGGTTACGAGGCTGAAGCCTTTTCATAAATCATATCACTCGGCCGAAGCCTTTTCATAAATCATATCATTGGGCCGAAGCCTTTACTGTAAATGCTATGGCCCTTAGGCCCATTTCAATATCACATGTAATGTCAATGGATGTATGCAAGCCCATTTGGGGAGACTACTCGACCCACCATCTGCTACTCTCCACCCGTACCAACCAACACACCATGTGGGGAATGATTCAACCCACCCAACCAACACACCACTGGCAGCATAGCTGCTTTATCATATATCTAGAGGCCTAGCCTCTTTTAATAACTAGGGCAAAGCCCTTTTCGGTAAACTGGGGCAAAGCCCTTTTCGATAAACTAGGGCATAAGCCCTTTTCGATAAACTGGGGCATAAGCCCTTTTCCATAAACTGGTGCATAAGCCCTTTTTGGTAAACTGGGGCATAAGCCCTTTTCAATAAACTGGGGCATAAGCCCTTTTACACTTCCTCCATCCATATAAAAACCCAACCCAATGCAACATGTCATGTATGCAGAATGTCATGCCCATATTTGAATAAACAATCACAGTCAAGTCATTCATATCACCAACATATATTCACAATCAATCCGTCAACCACACAGTCCAAGTCAGTCACTTGCCCACAAGGGCAAAACAGTCATTTTTCACATTATAAGGGTATTTTTGTAATTTTACCAAATATTAAAATTTTCCATGTTCATTACAATTATCAATATTTTTGAGTGTTTAAACAATGATCTTTAACCCACTTTATGAAATTCGGGCTTTTGGGCCTAAAACCCCTAATGGGCCCTACGAATGTTGATTTAGCCTACTTAACCCAAATTTTACAACAATACTAACCGTGTTAACGTGCAACTTTTCCAAATTCCATTTTCTATCAATTCTACCCAAATGGGTCTGAAAGCCCATTGGGCCTAATTTCAGCCCCTTGAGGCCCAACTTACCATCGTGCACAAAGTTGAGTTCTTACCTGTTCCATCGATCCAAACACCAATCTTATCGTATTTATCGCATCTACCCAAACGCAACATTACAAGTTCCCGAAATGCCGATATTTAGCATTTCGGCTTCTCAGCAGATATTAATCTAAGCTACTACGAGGGTTAGTACACACCTGTTATGGGTTGAAGTTGAAACGTTTCCATAATCAATCACTTACGATAACCACCACCTGTCACTCAAACTTAACTAATCCAATATCAATATATGTAAATCCTAAGCACATCAGTCATACGAAACATAAGGGCATATTTGTCATTTTACCATACAAGGGTATTACGGTCACTTTACCCTACAGGGGCTTTACGGTCTTTTTACCTATTAGGGGAATTTTAGTCATTTCATCCTACAAGGGTGTTTTGGTAAATCTACAAACTAAGGGCATTTCAGTAATTTTGTAAACCAATGGTATTTCTATAATTTTTAAAAAGTCAAGGGTATTTCTGTAATTTTGTAAATCAGGGGTATTTTGGTAATTTTACAAATTGAGGGTATTTCGGTAATTTCACAATCGAGGGTAAAACGGTAATTTTGTAAACTTATGGTAAAATGGTAATTTTTTAAATCGAGGGTAAAACAATAATTCTATAAATCGAGGGTACTTTGGTAATTTTACAAGTCGAGGGCATTTCAATAATTGGTATACTAAAGTATTCTAAACAGGGATAACAATACAAATGGCCCTAAAGCCCATTCTCGGCCCAAATGGGCCCACACTCTCGTGTGGCCCTTTTAGCCCAAATCTAGCCACGAATATGAGCTTCACCTATCCTAGTCCAATATTTACTAAACAATCAAACAACTTATCCAATTGGGCCCGTAGGCCTATTAGGCCCACATGGCCCCTTTCGGCCTATCGCGGCCCAAAGTTGCCATCCTACAACTAGAGTAGTGAGAAATACACACCTGATTGGCGACTGGAGTTAATCCAAGCTCCGAGCACTCTTAGTCGACGCCCAACCCAAACGAGCACGCCATACAGCAATAGGGATCAGCCAAGAAAGGTACCTTTACTCTCCTCATGGTTCCCTCTATTTAAAGCCAGCTTCGCAACCACTCTTATGTTAGCTTCCTGATGTGGGATCCCTCCAACATCAGAGTTTAAATTCAACACCAACACTTGCCGCCCCCTGTTAGCAAAATAAATGCTCCTTGCTTGCTATGGGATTCGAACCCATGCCTCCCCTCAGATGCTCCACACGCTACTTGCCACTAAGCCACAAGGCTTTTTGTGTCATATTTTATCCCCAATTAATTATAAGGTCTAAAGGCCAAAGTCTAGGTTCCCTTATAAAAAACCAAAATAAATTACAAGAGCCAAGGCTTGAACCCAGGCTCCTATACAACCTTAATGACGCCACAACCACTAGACTACAAGCTTCCTTGTGTTATTTATTTAACACAATAATTTAAAAACCCTCATCCAAGCATCTAGGTTTTTTTTCTCTTAATACCAAAATTTTTGCTAAAGCCCATGTTTGAACCCAAGATTTCTCTAACACTTCTCAGGGCCATTAACCACCAAAGTAGACATTTAATTGTGTTATTTCATTGCATAATTAAATACCTATATACAACCTCCTTACGGACCCGCACTCAAGGCCCAATATTTCTAGGCCCAAATTTGGGGTGTTACACAGAAGTTCATAAGTCAAAGGATAATAATCACATACATATTTATATTATATGCCGAATACACATACATATATATGAGAAAATATCTTTTTCGTACATAAGGGTTACCTTGGGCAAATGCTCATATAGTTAAATGAACAAATTATCATTCAATTTTCAAAGCCAAAATGTCATTATATAACCAAGTACACCTCCACTCATATATACGAGCTCATAAACTAAGATACAACTTCATATACATTCTCTTATTGTATGGCTGAATATACAAGATCATATATACACATATTCAAGGATCATTTTAACAATAATCATATTTCTTGTTCATAAGGCCAAATACACTTCCTTTGTTCACATACATTTTTCATTTACATTACAAACAATTTGTAACAAATATCAAATAACTTACTTACCTTATTTCAAGTAGATAATAAGCTAATTCCTACCTGGTCGATCAACTCATTTTACATATTCATTCACAACTTGATGTTGCTCGATAAACCATAAGGAATTGGATAGGGCACTCGGATAATCACACATATCGTACAATGCCAACATACCAGACGTGGTCTTACATGTAATCACATATCGATGCCACTGTCCCAGACAGGGTCTTACTCGCACTCATATTCGGAATCATATATCAATGCCATGGTCTTACTCGCACATCACATAACGAAATCTTATGTCATGACATAAGTATCCTAGCTATTCCAAGGTTCATATGGGACTTTCGGGTGTCGTAACTCAGTCGAAACAAATTCAGAAACATAGTAGCCAAGCTTGTATACATTAGCCTAATATAAATATAAATACACATATTTCATTTCATCATGTATAATATGCATTTAATTAAAATTAAGTACATCTATTTGCTTATAAAGTTACCTCAGGCGATGTAAAACGGAGCGGGACAGCTAGTCGACAACTTTCGTTTTCCCCCGATCCAAATCCAATTTCTTTGGTTCTTGATCAAAACATATTCAAATTAAGCTCATTCAAACATATTTTCATTCAATTTAGTCCAAAAACACATAAATGCACAAATTACCATTTTACCCCTAACATTTACACTTTTTACAATTTAGTCCCTATTGCACAAAACACAAAATATGCATAATTTCCCTATACCCATGTTTGAATGAATCTTACCTATTTTCATACAAGTCCATATATTTCATTTATTTCACATTTTAGTCCCTCAAATTATTATTTTTGCAATTTAGTCCTAATTACTCAAAATCATCAAAAACTCCAATACAAAACATGTTAATCTAAAACATATCTTTCATAATTCATCATCAAACAACAAAAATCACAAGCTTTCAACAATGAAATAACTCAAAATATTCATCAAAATAAAAAATTCAAGCATGGGTTTTATAGTATTCGAAGCAATGATCTAAAAAACGTAAAAATTATCAAAAACTGAGTAAAAACGAACCTTGAATCATGCTTGGGAGGTGGCTGAACCTTTGAAACCTTGTTCTTTTCTTTTCTATTTTTCTATTCGGTCATGGAAGAAAAATAAAAGCTATGGCTTTTTAATTTATGTTTTATTATATAATATTATTATATATTTTACCATTATATCCTTAATTAATTTAATTAGAAAACATATATAACATGCACATTCCCTTCCAGCTATAAAACCAATGGTATATTTGTAGTATAAATACCCCACATTATAAGAACAAAGCAATTAGGCACTTCAACAACTAGCATACAAATGTTTCATTTTACGCGATTAAGTCCTTTTATTTAATCGGGCACTCAAACGATAAAATTAAATCACGAAAATTTCACACATGCTAATTCACACATAATAAACACATAAAATGATTTTTAAATATTTTTCTGACTCAGATTCATGGTCTCGAAACCACTATTCCGACTAGGGTCTAAATCGGGCTGTTACAGTTGTTGTTAGCCGAATTTGAAGAGATAGATGGGAGGAAATTAAGGAGAAAACCGAGCAAGTTCAAATTTGGAGAAGAGTCTTGCCAGGTTTGAACTCTGGTACTTATTTTTTCGGTTGTGTAGGGATGTTAGGGGAGGTGTTTACTGTGTGGAAGGCTGAACGAATTTGGGGAGTTCTTTTGGGGTAAAATTCGGCTATGTATTGGTAATTGGTCATTTCATTTCGAGATTTCGCCAATTTTTAGTTTTGCTCACTCTTTGTTTTCTGAAGCCGATTTGTGCTAGGAAGTCTTTCGATATCGGTTGTTTCTGGCAAGTGCTTTTAGATACTTTCATTTTGGGACTATCTCAGTTTCTGTTCTTCTCCTTCTACTCTTTGACAACCATTTTCCCTTAATACCTTTTGTAGCCAAATAACTTCCTTTTTTTTCTCTCTTTGACCCTTTCAATTTTTAGCCTTAGTCTTGATTGAATCTCTCTTTCTTCTCATTAACTCAATTGATCACCTCTTTGATCTAATACATATTTTCTTCCTCTCTCAAATCTTTCTGTTCTTCTTGCTTTGGGCCGAATCTCCTTGATTGACTATTGCCAAAAGTCATTTGAGTTATTGGTAAGAGTAAGTACAATCACTTCATTATTACCTTTCTACCGAATCTCTGTTAGCTCTACTGCCAAGTTTTAGCTTTCCAGTTCTCTTTCTCTTTGGGGCCGAATGTATGCTTTTCGTCTAAACATCTTATGATCTATCTAATCTTACTAGGGTGTAGATTCTATTGAGGAAGTTCAGGATGATTATTCTTCTCATTAAAAGTGGTCTATTCACTTTTGGGGTAAATGCCTTAAGTGAGATGTGTTTTTATTGGACTTTAAATACTTATGAATCGATCGAATGTTTCTTATGAAGGTAAAAGTTTTGGAGTGGTACATGGGTGTTAAGCCAGTAACGATCTGCAATTGTTGGTTTGGTAAGTGACAATGGATCGAACGAATCGTTTTCAATATTATTGTCTGGATTAACGATCACTTTAGGCTAATGAGGGATTATTGTTAATTATAGGTGCATTCATCTCGGAAGTGTTTCGGTTACAACTTCATAATAGGTGTGTGTGTGTAATACTGCCATTGTGTGTGAAACTGCAAAGGCTGAAAAGCCAAAAAGCCGAAAGGCTAAAAAGCTGAAAAAGTGGGTTGACAACACCACATTGGCGTGTGAGCGCCCGTGTGGCAGGCCGTGTGAGAAAACATGGCCGTGAGGTCGACGGGATGGCCATGAGCGTCTTTATGGGCCGAAACAATACTGGGCCATTTTGGGCCGAACTGGGCCATGAAGTCCCAATAGGCCTATGGGCCCCACACAAAATCAATCACATAAAAGTGTGGTTACTATTGGGCTAGGCTGTGTAAGGCCAATTTGGGCTATGTGACCCGTACGAGCGTGTGGGCCCATATGGGCCCACAATATGGGCTGTGGGTCCATTATCATCGATTGACTGTTAAGGTTGCGCGGGCCGCCCAAGACGACTTTAGACCTACTGTTAGGCGAGTAAGTGTACCTGGACCCTTAATTTTGGTAAGATGACTGTTTTACCCTATGTGATGTATGACTGTTTAAGCATGCCATTTTTACTGTATGTACATTTACATCATGTTGCATTGCATGTGGTGCGATATATGATTTTGGAGAAAGTGTACTGAAAGGCTATAAGCCTGTTACTGGCAGCTCTACTGCAAATACTATTTTAGTGTCGTAACCGGTACGACTTGGTGTGTAGGGTTGGGTAGGTCGATTTTATCCTCACATGGTGTGTAGGGCTAGTACGGAGATGGTGTGTAGTGGATGGATTGGGTAGGATTCTGTGTTTACATACTGTACTAAAATGGGCTAAGGCCCAGACTGCCACTGATACTGAAATGGGCTCAGGCCTAGACTATTATTGCTAGTGAAAGAGGGGCTAAGGCCCCTAACTGAAACTGAGGGCTTAAGCCCAAACTATGTTTACTCTGATTATATGCTTTTATGGGATTTCACACACTGAGTTTTCGTAAACTCACCCACCTGTTAACTGTGCAGGAAATCTCCAGGCTTAGACAGATCGAGGCGACGGAGGACTCAAAGGTGGCCACTCGATGAAGTTTCTTTTAATATTATAATTAAGATTTTATTTTGGGTTTCATTATGTAATTAGGCCTCTATAATTTTAAATTTTTAGAGTTTATTTATTTTTTATTTATATCTGCTAGTAGTAGGATGAGGGTTTTCAAAAGATATGCATGATTTACCAAAATACCACGAATACGCAAAACTGTTTCAAAAGCTTCTGCGATAAACGAGATTTTTGAATTAATAAGTTTTAAATGAATACTTTTTGATAGTGACCCAAATTTTAAAATCATTTTCTAGTTCACACAAAGAGGCTAAATAAACATTGTGCTTTTCAAACAATTTTACGTTTTACGAAAAACACTTCAATGTGACGTCGCCAGATTCGGCCATAATGTTTAGGTCGGGTTTGGGGTGTTACAATCCCTTTTCATAATATGATAGCTGAAGCCATACTTTTTCATAATTTGGTGGTCGTCACCATCCCTTTTCATAATTTGATGGTCGTCACCATCCCTTTTCATAATTTGATGGTCGTCACCTTCCCTTTTCATAATTGATAATTAAAACTATCCCTTTTCATTCATCGATGATCACCATTACGTAGTTGAATTTTTCTGTCAACACAAAACTTAATATTATGCAAAAATAGCATTTAAATCATAATTGAAAACACTATTTAAATGTAGGAACTTACCTCGATGATAAACGTAAAAAACCAAGTCAACTAATCCGAAGCTTTTTCCTTGCCTTGATCTAAAGCCGTACAGGGATTATCTTGATCTAAATGAATAAATTTAATCAATTTAATAATTAATCTATTCAATTTAATCCAAATTCACATTTTATAGAATTACACTTTTGCCCCTAATGTTTTGATTTCTTTACAGCTTAGTCCTTAGGCTCAAAAAATAAAATTCATACAATTTACCCCTACCCAAGCCTAGTTGAATATCATATACACTTATAGCAACCCGCACAATGAATTAATTCACAAATTATACCATAAAATTTTCACATTTTTCAATTTAACCCCTAATTGATAGTTTCATCAAAAATCTCTTTACAAAAGTTGTTCATTTAATAGCAACTATCCATTTTTGTAACGCCCCAAAATTTGGGTCTGTAAGTTGTTTGGGTTAACTCATTTTGCATGTTGGGTGTGGTGGATTTATGGTTTGGGTGTGTTTAGGGGTGTTAGTGAAGTTCGGGGGTCGGGTTTTAATTTTTGTGAAATACTGCCTTCCTCTCTTTATGAAACCCTGGACGCTGGCACCTAGGGCTTTTAATTAAATGTGGTGTTTTGCTAGCACAAGGAAGCCATGTGGCTTGGTGGCTTGTGGCATGCTTTGGCTTCAGTAAGGGCTAAGGTTCAAATCCCATGTGCTACAGAGGACGTCATTTTTCTGCATGGAGGCGGTAAGAGTTTGTGGCGAACTTAAACTCTGCTATTTGGGAGTTTGAACTGGTCTAGGTTGTTGGGAGTAGATTGTGGAGGGATAAGGGGAATGATTTGGGGAGATTTTCGAGGAGTTGGTGGGGAGGAGTGTTGTAGCCGAACTGTGTAGCTTGGAGAAGCAAAAATTGTCTAGGGGAGTTCTTGTGGCATTTCAGCATTTGGTGTAGGGTAAAGCTGAATTTTGCTTTCCCTGTTTTCGAGTTTGTACTCTGTTGGTTCTATTTTTTTAGGTGTTACCTTTCCTTGTGCCGAACTTTCCCTCACCTCTCAGCAGTTTTACCCGATTGTGGTTCTTCCAAATCCCTCTCCTTCTCACTTCGCCTTGCTATTTTTCTCTTTGGCCAACTAACTCCAATTCTTTTCTCACCCACACATTTGGTCTAAGTTGAAGCATCTTCTTGATCTGTATACATCCCTTACGTGTTCTCGGCTTGTGTTTTCCTTCTTGATGCTTTCACTGGATACTCTTTTGTCTAATCGAAACTCTTCTTTGTCGGATTAAGGTAAGTTACTCTTGGATTGTCAAACCCCTAACTATAGCTGAGCTTTGCTATTGTTTCATCGGTGTGTATGTTGAGGCTGTACCATTTTTCTTTTCCCCTCATCTATTCTACGCTAGTCTTTCTCTTAATCTCTTACTTCATTGGCTTGCTTTAGGAGGGGGTTCTTGGCATCTGGTGTTCGACAGTGGAGTTTGCAGGGCTAGGCCGAATACTATTACTTCCTTCTCTTAATATCTATTTTGGTAAGTAGTTCTCAAAGTTTAGTAGATTGCGATTAAGTTGGGTAATGCAATGGTTGTGGATGTTAATACAGATTGCTGACAACTAGGGTGTGGAAAAATGGGTGGTTTAAACCCTATTTGGGCTATCAAGGTAAGCAACATGTTATGTTGTGCATAAAAAGGATGTTTTTGTTGTGCATAAAAAGGATGTTTTTGATTGGTTGATCCTAGTGACTAAGACTGTTTGTGGAACGTTGTGTTGTTTAGGTTGGGTGTGTGGGGTGTGTTGTTTTCTTCTCCAAGCAGATGTGTAATTGTACACCCAACCGTAAGCTATTGCAATAAGAATGGTTCTAGGTATGGTTACACGCCAAGACTATTATGAATCGGCAAAGGCCGAAAAGCTGAAACTTCGGCTTTTGAGGCCTTGTGAGCATGCTATCACTCGTGGGGTAAATTGAGCCCACATACTAAGGGCGGTAGACTGTAAGACCGATGCATGCGTTATAGGCCTTGTTGGGCCGAGATGAGCCGTGCGGGCCCAATAGACCTGTAGGCCCCACACGAATAGGATATGTAGTAAGTGACAAAGTATGGAATGGGACATGGAAACCGCGTTGACACGATTGAACTTGAGCTAAATGGGCCACATGGGCATGTGGGCCCATCTGGGCCAAGCAATGGGCTTGGGCCCATTCACACTGTTTTGGCCATATGGGTTATCTGAGTCGTTCAAGACAACTGTAGACCTTTCGAAGGGTCATTTTCTATACCGAGACCCTAAAACCAGTTAAATGACCGAAATACCCCTGAGGGGTAAAAATTACTGTTTTACCCCTAACTGATGAAATGACCTTTACAACGCTAGTGGTAGGTTCATTGATGTGTGTATGACATTTATATGACTGGTTTTTAGTATGACATACTGCATGCGCATAACATTTATGACACGACATCTGCATGGGGTTGGGCTTATGTTATGGAGGAAGTACTGTATTGGTGACTATGTCACGTTACTACTGCATGCACTGTGTTCTATAGTCTGATAAGGGATTCAACACTGAGTTTTCGTAAACTTACCCTTTCTTTTAACTGTGCAGATAATACAGTTTGGAACTGCGAGGGACTCGAGGTGGCCACACGATCACGAATGACTTTATTATTTACTAATTTTATATTTGGGTTTTGTTTTTGTAATAAGGCCATTTGGGGATTTAACTTTTAATTGGGCTATGATTTGGTATTTATCAACTGCTAGAGTAGGAACATCGGGTTTTCAAAATAATGACATTTTCGGTAAGCAAACCTGCAACTTTAATTCTGATAAAAACAAACATATTGAAAACTATGCACGTTTTAAAAAACATGAAAAACTAGGCACACACGGGCTTTAAAACTATAAAGTCTTTTATGACAACCGATTTAACATCTTAAGCTTGTAGGGTTTTCGGGTAATTAATGTGTCACGTCAGATTCGGTCGTAACGTCTAGGCCGGGTTTGGGGTGTTACAATTTTATTCCATCCAACAAAAAAAAGCAACCAAAATTCATTCATGGGAAAACTTAAATCCTTTAATAATTCTACAGACTAGTCCCCAGGCTAGCTAGATTAAGCTACAACGATCCCAAAAACATAAAAATCATTAAAAACGAGACAAAAATCACTTACCTGTGAGCAAGATGAAGTTTCTAAAAGTTTAAGCTCAACAGTGGCTTCCTAAGCCCTATTTCAGTTGAAGAATAGCTTAAAGATGATAGATTTAATTTGGTTTTATTTAATTTATCATTTATTTACCTATTTACATATATAACCTTTAATAACATTAATAATTACACAAATGTCAAGCCATGTACATCCACTATCACTATTTATGGTCTAATTACCAATTAAGGACTCATACTTTAATTTTCTATAGCTATTTAATCCTTTAGCTACTAGAACTCAACTTTTACACTTTACGCAATTTAGTCCTTTTTCTCAAATTGAGCATGTAAACGGTAAAATTTTTTAATAAAGTTTTTATACAGTACTACCATCATGTTGTAGACAATAAAATAATAATAAAATAAAGTTTTTTACTTTGGATTTGTGGTCCCAAAATGACTATTCTGAGTTCACTAAAAATGAGTTATTACAACTCTCCCCCCAAAAAGAATTTTGTCCCAAAAAATCTTATTAGAAAAGAGGTTTCGATATTGCTTTCTTATAGCTTCCTCGGGTTCCCAAGTTGCTTCTTCTATTCGGTGTTGTTCCCAGAGAACTTTCACTAAAGCTATGTTCTTATTTCTCAATTCTTTATCCTCTCGTACCAGATCCTGATCGGTTCCTCACTGTACAGCATATCAGGCTGCATATCAATATCCATCGGGGAGATAATATGTGAAGGGTCAAATCTATACCATCATAACATAGACACATGAAAGACATTATGGATCTTTTCTAGTTTTAAAGGTAAAGCTAATCGATATGCAACAGGTCTGATTCTTTCAGTAATCTCATATGGTCCGATAAATCGCGAACATAGCTTTCCTCTACGACTGAACCGAAGAACTTTCTTCTTGGGTGATACTTTTAAAAATACTCTGTTACTGACTTGAAATTCTATATCTTTACGTTTAAGATCCGCATATGATTTTTGATGATCTGAAGCTGCATTCAAACTATTTTGGTTCACTTTTACTTTTTCCTTCAGTCTCACAAATCAAATCAATCCTGTGTATCTTTTTCTCATTGAGCTCAGTCCAGTGTAATGGAGTTTGGCATTTACAACCATGCAAAGCTTCATTTGGTGCCATTTTTATGCTCGATTGAAAACTGATGTTATACGTGAATTCAACCAATGGTAAATATTTCTTCCAGTTGCCTTCAAACTCTAATATACTGCAACGAAACATATCTTTGAGAATCTGAATTACTCGCTCTAATTGACCATCGGTCTGAGGGTGAAATGCAGTGCTAAAATATAATTGTATACCGAGAGCTTCCTGTTACTTTCTCCAAAATCATGACGTAAACCGCAGATCTCTATCTGAAATGATAGAAACTGGCACCCCATGTAATCTTATAATCTCTGAAACATATAACTCATCTAATCTGTCAAGGGAGTAATCTATACGTTTCGAAAAAATGTGCAGACTTCACCAAATGATCAACGACAACCTAAATAGCATCTTTCTTTCTCGGAGATAGGGGTAAATTTGATACAAAGTCCATAGTAACTCGATCCCATTTCCACTCCGATATCATCACTGGCTACAATAATCTGAAAGGTACATGATGTATAGCTTTAATTTAATGACATACTACACATCTAGATACAAAGTCAAAATCTCGCGTTTCATTCCCAACCACCGGTACATCTATTTGAAATCACTGTACCTCTTATTACTTCCTAGAGGAACAAAAAATCTACTACTATGGGCTTTGTGCAAGATTTTCTAAATGAGCTCTAGATTTTTTGGTATACAAATTCTACCTCTGAACAATAAACAATCATCTCATTTCTGAGCTTTGAAGAGTTGTTGTAAAAACATCGGTCTAGCTTTCAGTTCAGCTAAGATTGAACCATCTTCAGATATTTTCATACGCGTCGCTTAAAGCGTCAACAACCACATTCGCTTTTCCCAGCTGATAATCAATGATCAACTCATAATCCTTTAGTAATTCAAGCCATCTACATTATCTCAAATTCAAATCTTTCTGCGACATTAGATACTTCAAACTTTTGTGATAGGTAAATATATGACATTTTTTGCCAAACAAATGGTGTCACCAAATTTTCAACGCAAACACAATAGCTGCCAATTCTAGATCATGTGTCGGATAATTCTTTTCGTGTGGCTTTAATTGTCTTGAAGCATAAGCTATTATTTACCTTCCTGCAACAAAACATAGCCTAAACCATTTAAAGATACATCATTGAAAATCATAAATTCTTTACCCAATTCAGGCTAAACCAGAACTAGTGCCTCCGTCAATAGTGCTTTCAACTGATTGAAACTTTTCTGACATTTCTCGGATAATTCAAACTTTACATCTTTCTGTAACAGTTCTGTCAACGGTGTAGCTATCATAGAAAACCCTTTTACAAATCTTCTCTAGTAACCAGCTAATCCCAAAAAACTTCTAACTGCAGATATGTTTCTTTGTGGTTTCCAATCAACAACTACTAAAACTTTACTCGAATCAAATCTAATGACTTCATCCGATACTATATGTCCCAGAAAACTGACTTCTTAGAGCCAAAACTCACATTTGCTAAATTTGGCAAACAGTTGTTTATCTCATAGGGTTTGCAACACAATTTTCAAGTGTTCAGCATGCTCAGACTCGTCTCGTGAATATATCAAAATGCCATCCAAAAATACCACAACAAATCTATCTAAATACGTTTGTTTATCAAATCCATAAATACTGCAGATGCATCAGTTAAACCAAACGGCATGTGACTGCCTGTTTTTAGTTAAACCAGAACAGTGGTTTCGGGACCACAAATCTAAGGTCAAAATAATTATTTTATTATTATTTTAATGTTTACAGTATGATATCATGTTGGTGTGAAAATTTCGTTAAGAAATTTTATCGTTTAATTACTCAATTTGAGAAAAGACTAAATTGTGTAAAATGCAAAAGTGTTGTTCTATTAGTTAAATGTGTCAAATATGGTAGCCTTAAATGGTAATCAAACCATTTGAAAGATGAGTGGACAATTTTGGACAACCATTTAATGATTTTTAAGTTACATAACAAAGGTTAAAATAATAATTAATAAATAAATATTAATTTAAATAAAAAATAAAATTTACGCTATCATCTTTGCCATAGCTGAATATTGAAGAGAAGAAAATCCATGAGTTAGATTTTACATTCGACCAAGCTTCCTATCTCAATTGTAAGTCCGTTTTTGTCCCCTTTTTAATGATTTCTATGTTATTGTTATCGTTGCAGCTTAGGCTAGCTAGCCAAGGGACTATTTTACAAAACTGTTAAAGATTTTGAATTTTCTTGATAGATTATGAATTTTTGTTAATAGGTATACAAGTTTTGTTAAGTGATTTTTAATGAAAATGCAAAATAGGGAATGAATTGAGAAATATGTAAAGTTAGTGGTTAAATGTGAAATAAATAAAAAATATGGGCTGCTAGGGGCATATTAGTAATTAGGCTAGCATGGGTCTATTGTGAAATTTCATTAATTTGTGATTTTATGAAATAAGGACTAAATTGTAAAAAATGTGAAATATATGGGGCAAAAGTGGAAAATGCCTTAAAGAATGTTTTGGACTAAATTGAATGAATAATTGATTAAATAAGTTAATTTTGATTATTTATAGATCAAGAAAAGAGGAATTCAGACTTAGATTGGGGAAAAAGCAAAGTAATTGAATAGTCGGTCCATTCCGTTATTTCCTTATACGACGTAAGTTCGTATAATTAAACTTAAATGTGCATCTGTTTATTTTGTAATAGCCCGATTTAGACCCTATTCAGAACGATGGTTTCGGGACCATGAATCCAAGTCAGAAAAATATTTTAATATTAATTTCTGTGTTTATAATGTGTGAATTTATATGTGTGAAATTTTCGTGTTTTAATTTTATTGTTTTGATTGCTCGATTTAATAAAAGGGCTTAATCACATTAAATGCAAAATTTGCATGCTAATTGTTAAAGTGCCTAATTGCTTTGTTCTTTTAATGTGGGGTATTTATAATGCAATTATACCCTTCAATTTTAGCATGGAAAAATTCAGCCATTAGTTAGTGGAATGGGAATAATTTTACAAAGGTTAATTTTGTAATATGTTAAATAATAAAAGATATAATAAAACACAAAATAAGTAAAAGCCACGCATTCATCTTTTGCATGGTCGAATGTTGTAAGAAAGAAAAGAAATAAAGAGTTTAAGGGTTCGGTCATGAACATGCTTAATTAAGGTATGTAATTTAGCTTAATTTTTGATAATTTTTACGTTTTTGAGATCATTGCAGTGAAATGTACAAAGCCCATGCTTGAATTTCTAATTTTGATGAATATTTTGAGTTATGCCATTGATGAAAAATTGAGCTTTTTGATGTTAGATTATGAATTATGAAAGATATGTTTCGGATTAATATGTTTTGTATTGGGATTTTTGATGAATTTAAGTAATTAGGGCTAAATTGAAAAAATAATAAATTGAGGGACTAAAATGTGAAATAAATGAAATGTATGGACTTGTATGAGCATAAGGAAGATTCGGCCTAGGCATGGTGTACTCAAATTTTGCATGTTTTGTGTTTTGTGCAATTTGGACTAAATTGTAAAAAGTGTAAAATGTCAAGGGCAAAATGGTAGTTTGCCCATTTATGTGTTTTTGGACTAAATTGAATGAAATTATGTTTGAATGAGTTTAATTTGAATATGTTTAGATCAAGAAGAAAAGAAATCGAATTTGGATCGGGGAAAAACCAAAGTTGTTGAATAGTTGTCTCATTCGGATTATCGTTGTCCAAGGTAAGTTTATAGGCAAATAGATGTTGTAAATTTCAATATATTTATATTATAATGTTGAATTGAATTGTTATAATCCTTTGAGAATGTGCCGAAATGATATATATTTGAGAGAAATGGTTACGAGTTCGATTTGATCGAGTTACGACATGCGAAAGCCCAATATGAGCCTTAGGAATAGATAAGATTTCGATATATGTGTGCAAGTAAGACCATGTCTGGGACGTTGGCATTGATATGTGATTATGTGTAAGACCATATGTAGGACATTGACATCGTATTTGATTCGTGTAAGACCCTGTCTGAGACAGTGGCATTGATATGTGATTACATGTAAGACCACATTTGGGACGTTGGCATTGTATGATATGTGATTATCTGATTATCCTATTCAATTCTAAATGGTTCAACGGGCAATGATAAGTTGTGATCGAATGTGTAAAATGCGCTAAAGTGATTAGGTATGTGATAGTTGATTACCTATTTGAAAATAAGGTAAGTTAGTTATTTGATATGTGATGCAAATTATACATGATGCTAATGTAAATATATGTGTAATTGTGTAGTATATTCGGCCACATGCTATGTATAAGTATGTGATATTAAAGTTTGATCTATGAATATATGTATATGAGTTTATATATATTCGGTTATATAATAATATTATGGCTTTGAAATTTAATGATACTTTGATAATAGATATATGTATATTCGGCCAAGATAAAGTTTATATATGAAAGTATATGTTGTATAAGAAACTATAAGCTTGAAATTAAATGTGATTATGATAGCATAAATTGGTTTGGTTAAATTGAGTTGATTATGTCATTGAGTTGTTTACTTGTTTATGACTTACTAAGCTGTGATAGCTTTTTGTGTGTGTATGTTTGCTATTGTTTTATAGATTTTGGAGGCCAGTTACGGGCTGAAGGATCGTCAGCAAAGTCTATCACACTATCGTCTATTTGTTGGTACTTTTAAAAGCTAAATTATGAACCTATGGCATGTATAGGCTATACTACTTTTTGAATATATTTGAAGTTGTGTATATAATATGCCATGCGAAAATGGCTTATTATTTTATTGTGTTGGATTTTATGTCTTGATCAAATTATGAATATATTTGGTTTCAATGTTTAGATTATGCTTTGTTTTGTGATTTAGTATCAAGGTAAATTCGGTTGTGATATATAGATAATGTGAAGTTGCTAATAATATATATGTGATTGATCAATAAATTCGGCTATGATATTAAATGTAGGTAAAAGATGTAAGTTGATTGAAATTTGGCATTTGAATTTGAATCCAATGGTGGTTATGCTTGGTTTTGGTTTTGGGTGATTCAGTTATGACTTGTATATAAGTGAATATAGGTGAAATTGGTTTGATAAGATTGTTAAAGAGTAGATCTATGATTTGGTATTTTAGTGAATCCGATATTGGTGTATAGAAGAAATTGATATGAATCATATTAGTAATTAAAACATGAGTCGGCACATATATATAGGTATATGATGTATTGGTTTAATATTTATACATTGACATGACATAAATTTTAGTTATATGTATATTTATGTACTTAACCGAATATGTGATCATTTAAATAGTTTTGAATATGACCTTGGTTACATTGCATAATAAGTAATATTAGCATGTTGAGATTCGGTTTTGGTATATCTAAATGTTAGACAAATTGTTGCTATGTATTATGCATATATATATTTATGATGCGTTGATGTGAAAGGCAAACTATGTTTGATATATTGGTTTAGTTCTTTGAAATGTTTAGGCATGTAAAATGATTGAATAAAGTTGAAAGTGGAAAATTGTTAAAGCTTTAGAAGTTGACCATATGAATAGTAACCTATGTTTTTATTAAACAAGATGGTTTGATGCAAGTTTAGTATGTGGCTTTATTAATTGTGCTTTAATTATTAAGTATATGTTATATAATGTTTTTGTGTGTATTAATGGAATAGCAAATAAGTAAGCTTGGTTTAGTCAAAACATATAATAAGGTTGCATGTATATTTGGTCTTAAATAATGAGTAATGGGTTGTTTAATTCCTATGTTTATATTCGGCCAGTTGATAATGATTTATGGTTGTATGTTTATTGATTTATGTGTAACCTATAATGTTTTGGTTTGGTTTAGTATACGTTCATATGTGGTAAATAAAATGATTAATTACTATGTGTATCCATGAAATTTCCGAAAGTTGTGTCTTATTCGATAATACCTCGTAACCCCATTCCGGCGACTGATACGGGTTAGGGGTGTTACATATTTGATGGATGAAATTGAGATAGTGTTTATTATAATAGATAAATGTGGAGATATTAAATTTAATGTACGGTTAAAGTAAACGAGATGCTGAATAAGACCATAGCTGGGCTATGGCAAATCGGATAATAAGACCATAACCAAGTTATGGCATGTGAATGTAAAACCACGGCAAGGCCTTGGCAATGTATGTGTAAGACCATAGTTGGACTATGGCATCGGAAAATCGAAGTATTTGTATCATAAGCATTTATAAGTCGAGGTGGTTTGATAAGAGAATTGTTGAGAAATAGATAAGTATTGGTACAGGTATGTACGGAAAAACTAATTCAAGTAACGAGTTAGAAGAAGTTGAGAACTTATGAGTTATGATATGGATAAACTTTATGTTAGCTCATTGTTTGATGTTTTAAATGTTAATTATGTTATCCATTTTGAGATGTTAATGTATATTGTGATTATTTCATATTTACTTACGAACTTACTAAGCTTTATAGCTTAGTTTGTTTATGTAATGCCCCGTACCCGAGACTGTGGCCGGAGTCGAACACGAGGTGTTAATAGACTTAATTCATTACTTAAACAGCTCAAACAATTTATTTTTAAAATTTTTAGTCAAGTTAGCAATCTGCGTCACAGTCGCTTAAAAATTCATACCTCGAGTTCCAAAACTCAAAATCCAATTCCATAAAGTTTCCCTAAAACTAGACTCATATATCTAATTACTAATTTTTTTCTATAATTTTTCGTCTAGAAAATTAGTACATTTTATTAGTTAAAATCTCCCCTATTTCAGGGTTCGACTGCTCTGACCTCTCTGTATTACGAATCAGATATCTCCTTGTACAGAGTTTCAATGACTATGCTGTTTATTTCTAATAAAACTAGACTCAATAAGGAATCTGTACATATAAATCATGACTTATAATTATCTTTTTAACAATTTATGGTGAATTTCCAAAGTCAGAACAGGGGATCCAAAAATCACACTGGACCTATTTCACAAAAATTTAAACATCTCATAAAATATAACTCATATACCTGTTTTGTTCCATCCATATGAAAATAGACTCATAATTCTTCAATTCCATATATTATTAATCATCTAATTGTATCTCTACTATTTTTAGTGATTTTTCAAACTCACATTACTGCTGCTGTCTGAATCTATTTTATGGTAAATTTTATTATTTCATGGTTTCCATGGATTAGCTAACAATTTAGCATACATAACACCAAATATGATCATGATTAGCCATTCCAATGGCTAATCATTACCAAGCATTTCCATACCACTCAATAACCATATCATAAGACCATATACACAAAATGATTATAATGCTATACATGCCATACTCAAAATATACAAGCCATTATGCCAAGGTGGTATACGGATAGTGTGAGCGTGCCTCCGACCGTTTCCGATTTCCGAGCTGGCTTGTCAACACTTCAAGGAATGAAAAGGAGGGAGCAAGCATAAATGCTTAGTAAGTTCACATGCAAATAGCAAGTAACATAACTATATAAGCAAACATAAAACATCATTTGCATAATCATCACCGAGACATTCATATCACATTTTCATTTATCATCTTACCATATTGTTGTTATATCGAGTTTTCAACGCGAGGGTTAAGTACATACCTATTCAAAGTATTCATTTCACAACACTTACCAATACTTCCCTTTCATCTCGAGTATTCCTCCATTTGAGTAGAATTTACCCGTTGAACACATCGGAATATAATTCGGATACATGGAAAGTTTGCACATAAGTGCTACATATGTAGCCAAGCTACCATGTAACCCGCCCATAAGTGAACTCAAACTCACTAAACGAGCTCGGGCGTTCGTATCCATAAGTGAACTCAAACTCAACTCAACGAGCTCGGATGCCTAGTTACATCTCTCGAACTCGGACTCAACTCAACGAGTTCGGACATTTGCATCCATAAGTGAACTCGGACTCAACTCAACGAGTTCGGATGCCCAAACATCCTAGTGACATGTCACTTGTATCCTAATCCATTCCTAAGGTTCAACGGGACCTTTTTCCCAATCATGTGTCTCAACCATCTTCTCGTATGCGAAAATGGCTACTTTTACCATTTCGTCCACAACTTGGTATTTTCCCCATTTTAGCCCGAATTTTAGTTTTCCTTGCTAATCGAGCTTGGAAGCTTGAAAAACCCTAGCCATGGTTTCTCCTTGCTATATTCGACCATGGGGTTGAAGATGAGCAAAATTGGCTTTTAATTTTGTATTTTAATTCATTTTACCCCTAAATGACCAAAATGCCCTTACTACTAAACTTTCCAAAAATTCCATCCATGTCCAATTTTTGTCCATAGACTTAGAAATTGGTAAAATTGCTATTTAAGACCTCCTAATTAATATTTCAAAACAATTTCATACTAGAAACTTCTAGAATGCAAGTTTTACAAATTATTCGATTTAGTCCCTAATTTCAATTTAAGCACTTTATGCATAAAATTTCTTTACGAAATTTTCACACAATCATGCAATCATATCATAGACCTCAAAATAATCATAAAATAATTATTTATATCTTGGATTTTGTGGTAACGAAACCACTATTCCGACTAGGCCCAAAATCAGGATATTATAACTCTCCCCCCTTTAGGATTTTCGTCCCCGAAAATCTTACCAGAAAAGTGGTCTTCACTTTTAATCTCATATTCGGTGCCGAAGAACTTTCACTTAGGCTGTACCTCCAATACATCTCTTTAATTTCTGATATGATCTGAAAGTTTACAGTCTCAACTCTCAACTGTTCTTAAATTTTCAACCCTTCTCAATTTCCCATGATATCATGACATAAAACTCGGATCTCAACTTGATTAATGGAGACCGGAATACCAAGAAATCCAACAATCAAAGAGACCTAAAATTCCATGAATCTGGTGAGTAGGAATTCATTCAATACAGATATGATTTATAGATCTCGCTAAACATTTAACAATAGGATACATCACATTTTCCTCTTTCTGCTATGGAATTAATTCTGATATGGCCTCAAGAATAATCCTTCTCATTTCCATCCCAATATCAACACTGACAAGGATAATTTTTATAGATTCCAATGCTCGGTTTTAACCCCTTTAACAACTCCGATTTTATGTAACATCGAAAGCTCTAAACTATCACATTACCTCACTGTCTTGAAACACATCACAATTCATACAACGGTACATTACTGAAAATTAGGAAGTCTTTACTCAATGTAGACTAGTCTAGTTCAGACGCTTCGGTTACCAATATTCTCATCTATCCAAACTTTGTCAACATGTAATAAACTTTTCAGCTTTCACAAGACGAAAACCTTATCATTCGTAGTGATTTTAACTAATATCCAACTCTTTCTAATAAATATGCACTTCTCGTTCAGACTATTTACTCTTTTATCAGTACAAAAATGAAATTATATTATCAGACTTGAAAAAAAATAATCCTGACATAATTGTCACATGAAATCTTTCAAATAAATAATTCACCATACCGACTGAAACTCACGCTTTTATCACCTATGCCTTTACTGATGTCAAATCCTTATATAGAAATTAGAAAAAAATCCCAATACTAAAATCACCACATTACCAAGATCGAATTAGAAGTATAGTCATATGTGACATGATTATCACGAGCTGAAGAACGTTCTTCGAACATGAGTCATAATTGACAAATTATAGAACAAAGATAACAAGAAAACAGAATAAAGAAATCCAAGATACGATACTATGCCGGAGAATCGAAAACCAAACTCATAGAGAAAATACAGAATACCCCGATAATTCTTCAAAGAAAGAAAGTCCAAAAGAAAACATCATTTAATCCTACTGGAATCAAATATAACAAGAACAATATATCTTCCCATACATATATATCAGATGAAGCATCAAGTAGAAGAAATAGAATCATAATATCATATGTATTCTCTCATCAATTCTTATCAGACGAAATGGAATAGAATACCCGATGAAATAGAGCAATATAAATTATAAACCAGTCAGACTACCAATGCTTTCATCCAACACTAGAATTAGAAGACATTCCCATATAACAAGAATTTCTTCAAAAGATCAATAGCCATAGAAATATTTCTGAGAACGGGTAAACACATAGAACATCCAAAAGAGACTGCTAAATCTATCCAGTCATAACTGTCACACTCAGATAGTTCACATTTCAAATATCATTTCCCCAACTAGTTCTGCCATCACAAATTTCATATTAAACCATTCACTAAAGAAAGCCAATTCTGAATAAATTTCGATTTGCACTTTTCTCGACCTTGCACCTGAGTAATTCGATTTACCAAAGAGAATTCCTTCTCTAATTGGGATAGTGCATAACTCCAATAATCTTTACATCAATTCGATACTTTATTGGCTCTGACTTTACTTATCAGCTCATTTTCAATCTCTGATCATACTTATAATTATTCTATCACTAAACTCTTTGGGTTCTCAACCGGAAACTTATTCAATACAAATCTCATGAAATTCCATTATAAGTACCACTTCGGTAAGGGGGAGGGGTTGTAGGACCTCTGACTCGACTTTCTTATACACACACATATGACATAACTCCCATCATCATAGAAACATCATCAAAATCATGTCATTCATTCAGGCAATGCAACGCTTACACAAATTTTCCTATTGTCCCATTTAGACAATATACTTATGCATACATTCTATGTTTTCTAGATAGCTTTACTTATCCATTCATTTAATTAAATTAATTCATGCTCATGACATCATATAAGACCAAACAAACATAGATATTTGCATCACAATCACAACTTTCATTTCGTGCATCATCATGTACATATCATTACAATCATATAATTCATTCCAACAATTTAACATAGATAAGTTCATTTCATTATAATCATTTATCTTATAAAAATTATATATCATTAGCATTCATCAACATTCGACGTCCAAATCAAGACAAGGACATTTTCATTTGTATCATAATATTATGACTTTTATTCATACCTCTACTACTTTCTATTTATTCCGTTCATCTTATCAAGTAAGCCATATACACTACATCATATAAGTATTAAGCAAATATGGATATTTATCACATATGTATCATAAACTTTTATTCATACTTTTCTGAACTGAGACTCATCATAATCATAATTTTAATCAAATACCTTCACATAATATTGAACATGGTCGGCGCAGCTCGGTTGGAGAGTACCCTGTCTAAATAAGACGGTACTCATACGCATCGGAAGAAATCACACTATCACAGATCAGTGGCATGTATAGCTAAACTTTTACACATGCTAGGTTAGTTCGAGAACCGACTAAACCTACTCTGATACCACCAAATGTAACGCCCCGTACCTGAGACTATGGCCGGAGTCAAACACGAGGTGTTAACAGACTTAATTCATTACTTAAACAGCTCAAACAATTTATTTTTGAAATTTTTAGTCAAGCTAGCAATCTGCGTCACAGTCGGTTAAAAATTCATATCTCGAGTTCCAAAACTCGAAATCCAATTCCATAAATTTTCCCTAAAACTAGACTCATATATATATTTACTAATTTTTTTCTATAAATTTTGGTCTAGAAAATTAGTACAGTTTATTAGTTAAAATCTCCCCTATTTCAGGGTTCGACTGCTCTGACCTCTGTGTATTACGATTCAGATATCTCCTTGTACAAAGTTTCAATGACCATGCCGTTTATTTCTAATAAAACTAGACTCAATAAGGAATTTGTACATATAAATAATGACTCATAATTATCTTTTAACAATTTATGGTGAATTTCCAAAGTCATAACAGGGGATCTAGAAATCACTCTGGACCTGTTTCACAAAAATTTAAACATCTCATAAAATATAACTCATATATCTGTTTTGTTCCATCCATATGAAAATAGACTCATAATTATTCAATTCCATATATTATTAATCATCTAATTGTATCTCTACTATTTTTAGTGATTTTTCAAACTCACGTCACTGCTGCTGTCTGAATCTATTTTATGGTAAATTTTACCGATTTCATGGTTTCCATGGATTAGCTAGCAATTTAGCATACATAACACCAAATATGATTATGATTAGCCATTCCAATGGCTAATCATTACCAAGCATTTTCATACCACTCAATAACCATATCATAAGACCATAGACACAAAATGATTATAATGCTATACATGCCATACTCAAAATATACAAGCCATTATGCCAAGATGGTACACAGATAGTGTGAGCGTGCCTCCGACCGTTTCCGATTTCCGAGCTGGCTTGTCAACACTTCAAGGAATGAAAAGGAGGGAGTAAGCATAAATGCTTAGTAAGTTCACATGCAAATAGCAAGTAACATAACTATATAAGCAAACATAAAACATCATTTGCATAATCATCACCGAGACATTCATATCACATTTTCATTTATCATCTTACCATATTGTTGTTATATCGAGTTTTCAACGCGAGGGTTAAGTACATACCTGTTCAAAGTATTCATTTCACAACACTTACCAATACGTCCCTTTCATCTTGAGTATTCCTCCATTTGAGTAGAATTTTACTCGTTGAACACATCGGAATATAATTCGGATACATGGAAAGTTTGCACATAAGTGCTACATATGTAGCCAAGCTACCATGTAACCAGCCCATAAGTGAACTCGGACTCAACTCAATGAGCTCGGGCATTCGCATCCATAAGTGAACTCGGACTCAACTCAACGAGCTCGGATGCCTAGTTACATCTCTCGAACTCAGACTCAACTCAACGAGTTCGGACATTTGCATCCATAAGTGAACTCGGACTCAACTCAACGAGTTCGGATGCCCAAACATCCTAGTGACATGTCACTTGTATCCTAAAACATTCTTAAGGTTCAACAGGACCTTTTTCCCAATCATGTGTCTCAACCATCTTCTCGTATGCGAAAATGGCTACTTTTACCATTTCGTCCACAACTTGGTATTTTCCCCATTTTAGCTCGAATTTTAGTTTTCCTTGCTAATCGAGCTTGGAAGCTTGAAAAACCCTAGCCATGGTTTCTCCTTGCTATATTCGGCCATGGGGTTGAAGATGAGCAAAATTGGCTTTTAATTTTGTATTTTAATTCATTTTACCCCTAAATGACCAAAATGCCCTTACTACTAAACTTTCCAAAAATTCCATCCATGTCTAATTTTTGTCCATAGACTTAGAAATTGGTAAAATTGCTATTTAAGACCTCCTAATTAATATTTCAAAACAATTTCATACTAGAAACTTCTAGAATGCAAGTTTTACAAATTATTCGATTTAGTCCCTAATTTCAATTTAAGCACTTTATGCAAAAAATTTCTTCACGAAATTTTCACACAATCATGCAATCATATCATAGACCTCAAAATAATCATAAAATAACTATTTCTATCTCGGATTTTGTGGTCACGAAACCACTATTCCGTCTAGGCCCAAAATTAGGATATTACAGTTTAATTTTTGATGTTTTATAGTTTTACGAAGCTAGCTCGGATCCGTGGATCGTCAGAGACTTCATCGCACTATCGGACATGTATTTGGTACTTTTGAGTTGTGTAAATATGGTATATGGCATGTTTAGGCTTATGTCACTTTCGTATGTTTGATGAACATGTAATTAGGCCATTTGAGTTGGCTTGTGATGAACAATTTGTTAATGCATAAAGATGTGTAAATGGTTTTGTTTTGAGTTTGGTAATTGACCTATATTAAGTAAATGAGGTTGAATTAATAATGCATGTTTGGAATGGTTTAACAAAATGAAATATATATGTGAATTATGTATAGTAAGGCAAGTTGAATTAATAGGTATTTGAATAGGTAAATGGCATTGAATTGGTTGAAATGGATATAGTATGATTGTGTATTGGTTGATGACTTTTGGCTGCATATTTGTGTCATAAAATGTTACCAATTGATCTTGTATAGGTATGTGCAAAATGGGTGGCAAAATGGCTTGGTAAATGGCCTATTTTTGTCCACACGGGCAGAGACACGAGCGTGTGTCTCAGCTATGTGTGACATACTGTCATGTTACACGGTTGTGTGTTCCCTAGTGTTGAAAATTCTTGGTTAGTACCTCACATGCCCGTGTGAAGACAATGCATACGCCCGTGTGCTTAAAGACACGCCCGTGTCCCCTACTCGTGTGAAATTAATTGAATTTATTTTCTACATCGAACCTGTAAGGGTTTTCACATGGCCACGCACACACCTCTGTCTCTGGCCTGTGTCCTTCACACGGCCTAGACACGCTCGTGTTGTCACCCGTGTCCAAAAACTCGAGCATTCTGTTTATGACGTCAGCATGCATTTACGGACACACGGCCAGGACACACGCCCATGTGCTAGGCCGTGCCATCCTCACGGTTGAGACACACGGTCGTGTCTCTACCCGTGTGTTTAATGTCATGCATTCTGACTTGAAATTTTTAGGTGCAGGGGACACATGACTATTCCACACGCCCATGGGGTGATCCGTGTGTCGCACATAGCTTAGACACATGCCCGCGTGTCTACCCGTGTGGATCGTGTTACTTTCCAAGCCTTTGGTCACCCTCTATCATTCATTCTTACTTATGGTTTCCATAATACATAACAAAGTCTGATTGTACACATAAATGGCCTCGATATACCTCATTGCATGTAAACCTCATTTCATCGGATTACACATGCTAGGTTATTTCCCTTGTGTCAAGGATTTTCATGCTTTATGATAAAGTCAAGATTGGCTCATTATTATAACTCATTTCCAATCATGGCCTAACCACCCCATGTGATTTGGTCGCATTATATGTATCTACTTGTGATAAACCATGAATCGAACATCACAATAATATTTGAACACAAACATACACAACTTTTTAGGTCATACCCTACATCAAAATAAGCCGATTCCCATGGCCATATACTAGTGGACATGTAGACCTTTACATCCCTTCATTTTGAAAAATCAAATGACACATATAACAAAACGAACAAAAACCCTATACATGCCATTGAACAAATCAAAAGTGACTATATACCAAAGCTGGACTAGTTGATAGTGTGTTGTCTCTCCAACCGTCTTCCAATCTTTACGAGTCCTCGAGCTCTGTAAGACAGGGAAAAGAGAGGGGTAAGCATTTACATGCTTAGTAAGCCCGAATAACTGAAAAGTAAACTTACCGAGAAATTAGCATACAACCATATTAGGCAATAAAACCAACAAGCTTGAAATGATTTCCCTATCACATGCACTCAATTCACAAGTTAGTCACATTACAATGCATCATATAATTAATCTTAGAAGAGCTTATCATTCAACATTTTCATATATTTATATAACTCATATTAGTCTCGTTGAGTTTCATGGATATCTCGATGGATTATCCATTTACCGTCAAGTCATAAGAGCGATCATATCATGTATGCACTCCCACGGACCTTACATCTTACGACAAGATTACCAGTCTAGGCTAAATCCCTTGTAGCGACAAACACCCTTGATGAGCTCAGATCTGAATTACCAGTCTAGGCTAAATTCAGACCCTAATCGGATTACCCGTCTAGGCTAAATTTGTAATGCACACATATTCTTTGGGAGGCTCGATCATTCAAGGAACACCCGTTCGGGCTAGATCCTTTCTATATTGAGATTAACAGATTACCCGTCCAGGCTAAATCCTTTTCTGCAACACATGAAGGATCTCAAATCATGTAAGCCATGGTTTATCCATCCAATTTCCCCTTTTTGACTTCAATTGGGACAATTATCATCTTGTCATATTAATTAATACTTTCATGAGTTTTCATGCCATCATTATATACAATTATCATACATTCATAAAACATGCATTTAGGCATATTAAGAGTTTACTTTAAGTTATTCGAACTTACCTGGTACTCGTTCTGGTATCGTGTTTTAGTTATTCCGAAACCTTTTATTTTCCTCGATCGACCTCCGAAATTTGTTCCTCGGGGTCTATAACAATAAAAATGAATCATTAACACCTCACATTATACTATTCGAGTCTAAATTTCACCCCCAGACAAAATAACCGTTTTGCCCCTAACCTTTCAGATTTTTACAATCTAGTCCTTAGACTCGTATAATGAAATGCATGCAATCTCTACATTACCCAAGCCTAGGCGAATGTTCTTTCCTCTTATGAAAGCCCACATTTTTCCATTATTTCACATTTCTACTACACATTTTACACCTTTTTCCAAAAGGTCCTTGTAACACCCCGAATTTGGGCCTAGAAGTATTGGGCCTTGAGTGGGGGTCCGTAAGGAGGTTGTATATAGGTATTTAATTGTGCAATGAAATGAAACAATTAAATGTTTGCTTTAGTGGTTAATGGCTTTGAGAAGTGTTGGAGAAATCTTGGGTTCAAACTTGGGCTTTAGCAAAAATTTTGGTATTAAGAGAAAAAAACCTGGATGCTTGGATGGGGGCTTTTAAATTATTGTGTTAAATAAATGACACAAGGAAGCTTGTAGTCTAGTGGTTGTGGCGTCATTAAGGATGTATGGGAGCCTGGGTTCAAGCCTTGGCTCTTGCAATTTATTTTGGTTTTTTTAAGGGAACCTAGACTTTGGCCTTTAGACCTTATAATTAATTGGGGATAAAATATGACACAAAAAAGCCTTGTGGCTTAGTGGCAAGTAGCGTGTGGAGCATCTGAGGGGAGGCATGTGTTCGAATCCCATGGCAAGCAAGGAGCATTTATTTTGCTAACAGGGGGCGGCAAGAGTTGGTGTTGAATTTAAACTCTGATGTTGGAAGGATCCCACATCGGGAAGCTAACATAAGAGTGGATGCGAAGCTGGCTTTAAATAGAGAGAACCATGAGGAAAGCAAAGGTACCTTTCTTCGCTGATCCCTTACGCTGTATGGCGTGCTCGTTTGGGTTGGGCGTCGGCTAAGAGTGCTCGGAGCGTGAATTAACTCCAGTCTCCTATCAGGTGTGTATTTCTCACTACTCTAGCTGTAGGTGGCTACTTCGGGCCGCGATGGGCCGAAAGGGGCTATGTGGGCCAATGGGCCTACGGGCCTAATTGGATAAGTTTGTTTGATTGTGTAGTAAATATTGGACTAGGCTAGGTGAATCTCATATTTGTGGCTAGATTTGGGCTAAAAGGGCCACACGAGCGTGTGGGCCCATTTGGGCCGAGAATAGGCTTTAGGCCCATTCGTATTGTTATCCCTGTTTAGAATACTTTAGTTTACCAAATTACTAAAATGTCCTCAATTTGTAAAATTACCAAAGTACCCTCGATTTACAGAATTACCGTTTTACCCTCGATTTACAGAATTACCGTTTTACCCTCAATTTATAGAATTACCATTTTACCTTCAATTTACAGAATTATCGATTTACCCTCGATTTACAAAATTACCGTTTTACCCTCGATTTACAAAATTACTAAAATACCCTTAGTTTACAAAATTACCAAAATACCCCTAGTTTGTAAAATTACCAAAATACCACTGGTTTGTGAAATTACCGAAATACCCTCAATTTGTAAAATTACAGAAATACCCTTAACTTTCTAAAAATTATAGAAATACCATTGGTTTACAAAATTACTAAAATACCCTTGGTTTGTAGATTTACCAAAACACCCTTGTAGGATGAAATGACTAAAATACCCCTAATAGGTAAAAAGACCGTAAAGCCCCTGCAGGGTAAAGTGACCGTAATACCCCTGTATGGTAAAATAACGAATATGCCCTTATGTTCCGTATGACTGATGTGCTTAGGATTTACATATATTGATATTGGATTAGTTAAGTTTGAGTGATAGGTGGTGGTTATCGTAGGTGATTGATTTTGGAAACGTTTCAACTTCAACCCATAATAGGTGTGTAATAACCCTCGCAGTAGCTTAGATTAATATTCGCCGAAAAGACGAAATGCTAAAATTCTGGCATTTCGGGAACTTGTGATTTTGCCTTTGCGTAAAGATGCAATAGATACGATATGATGAGTGTTTGGATCGATAGAGCAGGTAAGAGCGCAATTTTGTGCATGATGGTAAGTTGGGCCTCAATGGGTTAGAATCGGGCCCAATAGGCTTTCGGGCCCATTTGGGTAAAACTGATAGAAAATGGAATCTGGAAAAGTTGCTTGTTAACACGGTTAGTACTGTTGTAAAATTTGGATTAAGCAGGCTTAGTGGGCTAAATCAACATTCGTAGGGCCCATTAGGGGTTTTGGGCCCAAAAGCCCGAATTTGATAAAGTGGGTTAAAGATCATTGTTTAAACACTCAAAAATATTGATAATTGTTAATGAACATGGAAAACCCTGATGTTTGGTAAAATTATGAAATTACCCTTATAATATGAGAAATGATTGTTTTGCCCTTGTGGGCAAATGACTGACTTGGACTGTGTGGTTGATGGATTTGATTGTGAATATATGTTGGTGATATGAATGATTTGGCTGTGATTGTTTGATTCAAATATGGGCATGACATTCTGCATACATGACGTGTTGCATGGGTTGGGTTTTATAAATGGAGGAAGCGCTAAAAGGGCTATGCCCCAGTTTACCGAAAAAGGCCTTGCCCCAGTTATTAAAAGAGGCTAGGCCTCTAGTTATATGATGAAGAAGCTATGCTGCCAGTGGAGAGTTTGGTTGGGTGGGTTGAGTTATTCCCCACATGGTGTGTTGGTTGGTACGGGTGGAGAGTAGCGGATGGTGGGTTGAGTAGTCTCCCCAAATGGGCTTACATACATTCATTGATATTACATGTGATATTGAAATGGGCCTATGGGCCATACCGCTTACAGTAAAGGCTTCGACCAGTGATATGATTTATGAAAAGGCTTCGGCTCAGTGATATGATTTATGAAAAGGCTTCGGCCCAGTATATGTCAAGACTGAATTAGGGCTTAGGCCCATATTGCTACTGTTTAAGGGCTAAGGCCCAGACTGTACTGTTACTGAATAGGGCTTTGGCCCAGATTGTACTGACACTGTGTTATTCACTGTTTGTTTGTTGTTGGGGAATACACACTGAGTTTTCGTAAACTCACCCCGTTTCTAACTGTGCAGGTAATCCCTAAGCTTAGATGGTTTGGAGCAGCGAGGGACTCGGAGATGGCCACACTACTGTTTCTGTTTCTTTTAATTGCAATAAGTAACCGTTTTATTTTTTTATATAAGTTTTATCTTAATTAAAATTATTATTTGGTTTTGGGTTGTAATAAGGCCATTTTAATTATTTTTCTAGGATTATTTTATTTTATACCCTATATTTTACTAATAGCAATCCAAAATGAGTTAGACTTAGGGCGCGTTTCCAAAATGATAATTGTTTTCAAAATAACACAACGATACAATTGATCGGTTTATCAAAAATATCTACTTAAATGAATTCCAACTCGTTTTTCTCAAAACCTAACCTCGCACCAAAGTGTGGCAATGGTTGTGGGCATGTCTAAGATTGGATCCAATCAAGAGCTTGGTACTTAAGCAGCCTTCATGGCTCACCTCCTCTGTTTCGAATACCTACCTGGTGCACAGCTTCCATTCACTTGGTTAAGCTTAACAAAAGTTGGTTTTAAAGCGCTAAAACGAAACGTAGATTTTTAACTTCAATGTGACACGTCGGATCCGACCATAACATTTGGGCCAGGTTTGAGGTGTTACAGTCCTTTTAGGGGGTTATTTTAGACCTAGAAAATGATGTTTAACACACATCCAACTTTCATATTCCTCCATAAAACATCAAATAATAAACATGTCACACATGGGTCATTTTGCAAACATGGACCCTAACTCAAAATATGGGTAGAAATGGAGAGAGTAAGCTACCGGGATTTCAAAAATACGAAGAACATTAAAAACGGTCTTGGGAGCACTTACTATTGAGCTTGAGAATGTTGAAATCCCTAGCTATGGAGGCTTGAGAAATTCGGCTGGACAAGAGGGATGGCTGATTTTTTCCTTCTTTTTCCCATTTTATTTAATTAATTAGCCAAATGACTAAAATTCCCTTAAGCCCTTTCTTTCAAATTTCATCCATACATGCCCATTTTTGTCCAAAAACTTAAAAATTGGGAAAATTTCTCATTAAGACCTTATAATTATTAATCTAAAGCAATTTCATACAAATTGCTTCTAGAATCCAAGTTTTGCAATTTATTCAATTTGGTATTTATTTTCTAATTGGACACCTTACTCATAGAATTTCTTCATGAAACTTTATCACATGCATATTCTCATATTTTAAACCTCATAATAATCATTAAAAAATATTTAAACATCAAATTTGTGGTCCCGAAACCACTGTTCCGACTAGGCCCTATTTTAGGATGTTACACCATGTACATCCACTATCACTATTTATTGTCTAATTACCAATTAAGGACTCATACTTTAAGGTTCTATAGCTATTTAATCCTTTAGCTACTAGAATTCAACTTTTACATTTTACACGATTTAGTCCTTTTTATCAAATTAAGCATGTAAATGGTAAAATTTCTTATCAAAATTTTTATACGGTACTACTATCATGCTATAGAAAATTAAATAATAATAAAATAAATTTTTTGAATTCGTATTTGTAGTCTCAAAACCACTGTTTTGATTTCACTAAAAACGAGCTATTACAAAGTTACACGGGGCTTTGCGCTCCAGATTGAATTTCAGAACTGCCTTTCATCCGCAAACAGACGGCCAGTCAAAATGGGTAATATAGATTTTGGAAGATATGTTACGATGTTGTGTTGTTGGATTTGAAGGTAGCTGGGAAAAATATTTACTGTTAGCCGAGTTCGCTTACAATAACAATTACCAGTCGAGTATAAAAATGGCTGCATATGAGGCTTTATATGGGTGTAAATGTAGAACTATGTTATACTGTTCTGAATTGAATGAAATAAAATTGGTTGGAATTTATTTAGTTTGGGAAACTGAAGATAAAGTTCGCATTATATGTCATAATTTGAAAATTGCATTTGATCGTCAAAAACCTTATGCTGATTTGAAATGTAAAGATATTGAGTTTTTTGTTGGTGAAAAAGTGTTTTCAAAGTCTCACCCTAGGGAAAAGTGTTATGTTTCGGAAGAACAGGAAAACTCAGTCTAAGATTCATTTGATCGTACAAAATCTTAGAAAGAATCAGACCAGTAGCTTATTGTTTGGAATTACCTCCAAAACATGATAGAGTCCATGATGTTTTATGTGTCGATGCTTCGTCACTATTGTTCTGATCCGTCACATGTATTATCTATGAATGAAATTTAATTGTAGCCCGATCTAACTTATAACGAAGAACCAAATAGAATTTTAGCTCGAGAAGTAAAAGACTTTTGAAATGAATGGGTACTATTGGTTAAAGTATTATTGCATTGAAACAAAGTTGAGAAAGCTATGTGGGAAAAGGAAGAATCTATGAGATCTCAATACCCGAACTTTTTTTCAAGTAGAAAATTACGACGACAAAATTATAACAGCCTAATTTAAACCCTATTCGAATGGTGGTGTTGGGACCACAAATCCGAGTCAAAAAAATTTTTAAAAATTATTTTCTATGTTTATTGTGTGTGAATTTATGTGTGTGAAAATTTCATTCGAAAATTTTATCGTTTGAGTGCCTGATTTAATAAAAGGGCTTAATCGCGGAAAATGACAATTTGATGGTTTAATTTGTAATAGCTGAATTGTGGTTGTCTTTATAATTTGAAGTGTTTAAGTTGTAATTAGACCATAGTTAAAGGTGATGGACGATTGTGACCTTATTTTATAATGGTTACATATTAATTAGTAAAGGTTAAAAATGTAAAATGGTAAATATGTTAATATAATAAAACATATAATAAAATATCATGCATTCATCTTTTATTTGCATGACCGAATGTTAAAGAAAAGAGAAAGAAATAAGGTTTTCAAAGTTTCGACCATATCGACCAAGGTTTTGCTTGATTAAGGTATGTAACTAGCTCGGTTTTTGATAATTTTTACATTTTTGATATCGTTGCAGTGTAATTACAAAGCCCATGCTTGAATTTTTGATTTTGATGAATATTTTGAGTTATGCCATTGATGAATAATTGAGTTTTGTGATGTTAGATGATGAATTATGAAAGATATGTTTTGGATTAATATATTTTGTATTGGAATTTTGATGAATTTGAGTAATTAGGGCTAAATTGCAAAAATAATAAATTGGGGGACTAAAATGTGAAATAAATGAAATGTATGGACTTGTATGAGCATGGGTAACATTCGGCCTAAGCATGGTGTGTGCAAATTTTGCATGTTTTGTGTTTTGTACAATTTGGACTAAATTGTAAAATGTGTAAAATGTCAACGGCAAAATGGTAATTTGCCCATTTATGTGTTTTTGGACTAAATAGAATGGAATTATGTTTGAATGAGTTTAATTTTAATATGTTTAGATCAAGAACTAAAGAAATTGGATTTGGATCAGGGGAAAACCAAAGTTGCCAAATAATCGTCCTGTTTGGATTATCGTTGTCCGAGGTAAGTTTATAAGCAAATAGATGTTCTTAATTTTAAATAAATACGAGTTTTATATGCTGAAATGAACTATGTGAAGGTACATATGTGGTAGTCGAATATGAATATGTAACACCCCAAACCCAGCCTGGATGTTACGGCTGAATCTGGCATTCACATCAAAACTACGTTCAAAAACCGGCCTTGTCAATGAAAGTTTATTTCTAAGTTTCAAAGCCCTTTTTATTATTATTTTCATTTCATCATGACATTTGCTTAAAATTTGTCGTTCTTTTATTTAGTTATTATAAAAAAAACGCGGAAGCTTCTAAAGTTTGGATTTGAAACGTGTGATTTTCTTGAAAATGTTTATTATTTCGAAAACCCGTTATCCTATTCTAAAAGTTTGAGATAACAAAACTAAAATCTAATTAGGAAAATTAAAACTCTTAAATGGCCTTATTACATAAATAAAAGCACAAACTAAAATTTTGAAATAATTAAAATCAAATCCAAATCAGTATTCATGTGGCCACCTCCAAATCAGTCCCCAACCCCATGCAGAATGTCATGTCATAAATATATTGTGCATACAAAAGATCATACTCAGATACAGTCATACGTATACCAAATACTCATCAGTCAACCTACCTCTAGGGGTATAATGGTCATTTCGACAATTAGGGGTAAAATGGTTATTTTACCCCACAAGGGTATTTTCGTGTCTTGGTACATATTAGCTAATCTTGGTGTCTTGGTACATATTACGACCTCTTAGCGGGTCTACTATCGCCTCGAGCGACTCAGATAACCCACATGGCCAAAATAGCGAATATAGGCCCAAAACCCGCTTTTGGGCCCAAGTGGGCCCACACGTTCGTGTGGCCCATCTAGCCCAAATTCATACACGACAACGCAAGCCTCATAGGCCAATCTATTAACTGTCTCTTATCAAGGATTTTCCCCGTGTGGGGCCCACAAGCCCGTTGGGCCCACACAGCCCATTTTGACCCATCAAGGCCCATAACGACCCAGGTCCACGGAAAAGCACATGGTGGCCTTTTCAGCCTGTCACCCATGTTTTTTCGGTTCGGATCACCCCACATGTGTTCTCACGCTCGTGAGGCCTCGAATGTCGACGTTTCAGCTTTTTGGCTTTTTGACTTTTTCCAAATCACCGTTTAACAGGGGTGTGTAATTTGTTTATTTTGTTAAGTTCGATTTCAAGTTTGATCAAATTATGGTTATGTTTGGTTATGGTTTTGGTGATTTGGCTATGGTTTATACATAGATAAATATATGTGAACTTTGTTGATATGCTTTGTTAAGGTATTATTATGTGATTTGGTATTAAAGTATATTCGGTTATGGCATATAGGTGAAATTATGGTTGGATATATGGTTGAGTAATATGCTTAATGAATGGTTGTAGCTTGATCATGTTCAAAGGTAATGTGTATTTTAATGATATATGATAAGCGTGAGATATGCTTGATATCATGGATGGATGTATTTAGCAATTGAGATTGAAAATGGATTATTATGTGAAATGTGGTAATTGTTTATTGATTTGTCATAGATATGTTGTTAATTAAGTAGGTAAAAATGCAAAATGAGTTATTGATTATGGAATGGTCATTTGGGTTGGAAATGCAAGTATTTAAGTTGAATAAATGGTACATTATGAATTGAATATAAATTTTGGCTATATACATATATATGTGCATAACCGAATTTGTATTCAATGAATTGGTCTTATGTATGACCTTTGATACATTGCAAGAAAGGTGATATTAACATGTTTAGATTCGACTTTGATACTTTATAGCATTAGACAAGTGTTTGCTATGTTATATGTATATATGCATATTTGTGATGTGTTTGATGTGAAATGCAAATTATGATTGACATATTGGTTTGGTTATGTTTTTGTAAAGATTTAACTTGTCTTTTGGCTTAATAATTTAATATAATGACTTAAATATTACGCATGCAAAATGGTTCATTTTTTTATGTACTATGCGCATAAAGCTATAGTAATAGAACTAATATTGATTTCTTTGGAAGATATGTTAATGTAGTTTATGTTATAAGCTTATAAGTCATGATTCAAGAATGATTAAACTAAAGCTACAAATGTATGCCTTTGAATATGATCTGAGTGATTATGTGAATGCATGAAAGTTGTATCTTTACTGATAATGCCTCGTAACCCCATTTTGGCGATGGATACGGGTTACAAAAAAATTTCTAAGAGGGGAGAGTTGTAACAACCCATTTTCAGTGGTGTCAGTAATAGTGGTTTCAGGACCACAAATCTAACAATGAGTCCATAATTATTATTTATTTCATACGAGTTAAATATAGTTTATATTGATTTTTTATTTGATAAGTTTTTACAAATTGAACAAATAGTTAAGTATAAGTGGTTTGTCCTTAAAGTCAATTGGCTTTGGAAAATGAAGTATCGAGACCTCGTTTCTATAAACTAAGCTCATAAATATTTTTATTATATATTTATGGAGTGATTAAAAAATTTTAATGTTCGGCTAATTAACTAAGGAGAAAGGACTTAAAAATAATAAACATAAAACTTAATTGCTATTGAATTTTATTGATTAAATAGTTTATTATTAAATGAGGGAGGACTTATATGGTGTTTAGACCACCATGGTTTAAGGTTAGTAATTAGTTGAATTTGATGGTAACATTAAGGGTAAAATAGTAATTAGATTAATAATAAAACATAAATAAAATAAAATAAAAAATCTAATGGAATTTTCCACCAAAAAACAAAGTTAGAAACCTCCATTGAAGAGCTTGCAGTTGCGACACCTTTTTGTGTGTGCATGTAAGTGAATTATTACCTGTTTTTAATTATTTCAATGTTTTTGTGATCGTTGTAGCTTAATCTAGCTAATCCAGGGACTATCTCGTAAAATGGTTGAAGATTTTAGGACTTGCTATTAATGAATTTTAGTTGTTCTTGAAGTTAGTTTAAAGATTTACAAACTTGATTGTTGTTTAGCACTATTTTGTAAATGAATTTTTGTTAAGTTTGAACCTAGGTACTAATATGAAAATTTATAAAATTCAGCATGTAAATTTTTGAAATTTTCAAAATTTTAAAGGTTGTTTTGGAGTGTTGTTAAAATTGGATTTGAATATTAGGGGTTAATGTGAAATTCTTAATAGTTTCTATTTTAGGGACTAAATTAAATGAATTATAAAAGTTCAGGGAAAATTTGTAAAATAATTTTTTTAAGTCATATGCATAAAGATGAGTATGTTAATGTATTTGAATTTGATAAATTGAATTTAACTATTGTATAGATCAAGAATTGAATCGTACGGAGGATAATCGAGGAAAAGAGAAAATCATAAATTTTTCCCTACGAGTCAACAAATAGCCATATATATATATTAGATAAGTTCGTGGTGTATTTAAATGTATTTGTACCTATTACTTGCTATAGGGTCTTGAAGTTATAAAATTTTAAATGTTATGCAATGGGACTAATTTATTATAAATGAAAGCTAAGGTGAGTTTGGACTAAATCGTGAATTGTTGAATATTGAGATATATGAACAATATGATTTCTGAATGAACATGAATTATTACAGTATACAAATAGCTTATTTGGATGTGCCTTTGACTTATTAATGTGATAAAATTTGTAAAATGCTCGTTTGAATGTAGTAAACGATTAGGATACATGCCAATAGGGTTTGCACTTTGGTACCTCTGTTTGCAGTTTGGTGCCTCAATTAACATTTGGATACTCTCTAGTGTGATATGGTTACTCGAGTATCCAAGTAATGTTACAATAGTTCATCGGGCTATGAAAATTTGTATGTAATCATATAACAATTTTATATTTCCAATGTTTAACCATTAGAAGGTTTGTCTCTAAATATAATCATGCTAAAATGTTCATTTTTCGTATTGATGCGATGAAATGTACATATGTACATGAATGATTTTGATTAAACTATTGACGAACATGATGTATATGATAAACTATTTTGATACTAACTCTAGGTGTTTTTGTAAATGATTGTCAAGTTTAATTAATCTAAGTTATTTTAGTTTTAAATGTTTAATTGAGGTAAGTTTATTTGTATATTAGCTATGAACTTACTAAGCTACTTAAGGCTACTCTGTTTGTTCTTATTTTTTGTATTTAACATTTTGTGGAACTGGTAGGATGAATCAACTTCAAGACTCACACTATCCCGTTTTAGTTTCGGTAGTTTTTTTTATTTTTATTTCGTTTTGTGGCATGTAAATAAGGTTATGAAGTTGATGAACTTAAATTTTTTTAGTTGGATTTGTAATGTGGTTAAAGTTGGTATATAATGTTAAATTTCATATTTTATGAGATGAATGTGGTGAAACTAATTTGGAACGTCCTTTTGATTCTATTTTGGTAGATAATGATTTGTGTCATTTGGTTTGTAAACATGGTTTTGGTATTTGGTGTCATGGAAATGGTAACTTGTCATTTGATGTCTTTTTTGGTGATTTGTTGTTGAAATGTTTTTTTTTTTAGTAATTCCTTAAAAGTTGGTTGAGATAATTTGGCATTTGAAAGTTTGGTATAAATGGTTGATTATGGTTTATGTTAGAATTTATTTGATGATTGAATAAGGTTGATATGTTGGTTATGTCTTGTTTTGTATGGTTGTAGTTTATACAGAATTGTGGTTCTAATTAGGGCATATTGGTTAGACACATAGGATGTTTGTGACTTGGTATATTTTGACATGTTTTGGTACATTTTTGAATAAGGTAATGTGGTGGTAAATACTTGGCTTGGTGTCTAAGAAATTATAAGTGAATTGACTTGTGTTTGAAGGTATTTTGGGTATACATGGTCTGGGACACGGTCTACCACATGGCTATGTGTCCCATGCAGTTGCATGACATGACCTTGTGGCCTCTTTGATTTTTGGTGCAGGTTTGTCCACATGGCCTGTAATGCCCTAATTTTCGAGTTTTCTGTGTTTCTGTGATTTTTAAAATTTATGTGCGTTCTGGTTGGTTAAAATATATATTTTAGTAGGTTAGTGGGCCTTTGGAAGGCCCAAACTTAAGTTAAATCTGTAGTAGTCTTCAGAATTTTAATTTTATGAACAGGTGATGCAATTGGCGTTTGGGCTTTTAAGAGTAAAGGGGTAAAAGACGACATAAAAAAGGAGTGTGGTGTAGTGGCAAGGTGGCGCCACTTAGGGGACAAGGAAGTGACGCCATAGAGGAAGCAAGGGGTCCAAGGTTCAAGTCTTGGATCTTGCAATTTATTTTGGTTTTTCTTTTCAATAAATCTGGAAGCAAGTAGGTGCACTTTAAAGTTTAATGTGTTGGGTTTATGACACAAATGAGTTGATGGCCTAGTGGTGGTGGTGTGAGTTGGCATGTGAGAGGACTTTGGTTCGAATCCATTGGCACGCAAAGGTTGATTATTTTGCTATGTTGGGACGGCTAGAGTTGGTGTTGGTTTTAAACTCTGGTGATGGAGGGATCCCACATCGGGAAGCTAACATAAGAGTAGATGGAGAGCTGGCTTTAAATAGAGCAAACCATGAGGAGAGTAGGCATACCCTTCTTGGCTGATCCCTTTCGCTTTGTGACGTGCTCGTTTGGGTTGGGCGTCAACTAAGAGTGTTTGGAGCGCGGATTAACTGCAGTCTCCTAATAGGTGTGTATTTCTCATTACTCTAGCAGTAGGATGGCTATTTCGAGCCACAATGGGCTGAAATGGGCCATGTGGTCCCAATGGGTCCGTAGGCCCAAGTGGATAAGTTGTAGAACTACTAAAATACCCCTGTAGGGTAGGACTACCGATTTACCCCTAGAGGGTAAAATGACTATTTTTCCCCTCGTGCGTAAATGACTAACTTGTGTGATGATTGGGTTAGTTGACATGGATTTATGTTAGTTATCGTTAATTTGTAAGTCTAATGTGTTAGTGATCGATTGTAGGATTATCGCGTGGGAGATATCGTCATCAATCGTCATCAACCAGGTGTGTAAACGACACCCTCCCTTAGACTGAATCAGTAAAAGCTGAAATACCGAAACGTTGGTATTTTGTGAACTCGCGAGTGTGCAAGCACTCGTGAGACAGTTGTTAATGAATATGGTGCATTTGGATGATTAGAGTGCAGAGTGTGCATTTTCGTGCACAACGGTATTTTTGGGCTTAATGGGCCAAAAATGGGCCAATGGGCCAACGGGCCCACTTTGGTAAAAAGACGAGGTAAGTACTTCTAATTACTTGGTAAACATTAGAATAAGCATGAAACCTTAGTAATAGGTAATAATTACTAAAATACCCTTATGCATGCAAAATTACGATTTTACCCCTAGGGTTATTTTTTTCTGAAAAGCATGATGTTCTGTTTCTGTATACGTATGCCATGACATATTATTTCTGTTGCATGGGACATGGATTTATATTGATGGAGGAAGCGTTCTGGCAGCCTTGCTGCAATCTGGTGGCCTCGCCACATATATCTGTTCTGGTGACTTCGTCACAATATCTGGCAGCCTCGCTGCAATTTGGTGGCTTCGCCACATATATATATATATCTGTTCTGGTGGCCTAGCCACAATATTTGTATCTGGTGACTTCGTCACAATATCTGGTAGCCTCACTGCAATTTCTGTGGTGTGTAGCGGTTGGGTGGGTCGAGTAGTCTCCCCACATGGTGTAAGGCTGGTACGGGGATATTATGGATGGCTCTGGGTTGGGATTTCTGCATTCATGATATATTTTTTCTATATTTGCTATGGGCCTATGGGTTTCATTCTGATTTCTATACTGGGCCAAGGCCTAGATAAGTCTGACTCTGAGGTTTGATCTGTTTTGGGCTATGGTTGGGTTATGTTACACACTGAGTTTACCGAACTCACCCTTTTCATCTCTGCAGGAAATCCCCTGTAACACCCCTTACCCGTACCCGAGGCCGGAATAAGGTACGAGACATTACCGGACAAACATACAAACATTAAACTAAAATACGGGCCATAAAATTTCATTCATATTTCAAAACGTTTATTCACTTACACATAGTCCCTTATTTGAGTCTACGAAGCCCAAAACATACTTTAGAAAGGGTTCGGGACTAAACCGAGAACTTACAAAAATCTTGAAAACTTCATGCTTTAAGGCTGCACACGCCCGTGTCCCAAAGTCGTGTTCCATACACGGTTGAGACACATGGTTGTGTCTCTGCCTGTGTGGAATATACCTAGGCTATTTTCCAAGCTTTGGTCAACCTTAATCTCTTACACACTTATACAAAATCAAAAGCATATAACATGGTATTCATTTAATGATTAAATATTCTCAATTAAACCACAAACATAGCATTTGTATGTCATCATACATGTGCCTCTCATACTCATTTTACCTTGTTTATTATAGTACCACTTATACATTTATACCAAGATTATCATCTTACAAAATATCTTCAGCTTAATCATCAAGCATTCATATTTAAAACTAGATCATATCTTTATAAATACCACAATTTAGATACGCAAAATAACATGTTTGCCTAAAACATTTCAATTCAACTCCATACCCAACAAGCATTACATTGAGACTAGTCATATATATATACATGTGATGATACATATCATTCTCTTTCTGTTTTCTTATAAACACATATCATTTATTTCATTATATCAATATTTCATATACCATAGTTTCCATGTATTCCACATATATTTATTTTCCTCCTCATCCTCTCCATTCCACATCCTTAATGTATATAGCATTCTTGTAAGTACGATTTCACAATTTACTAATAAATGCTCACATCAAACTGTCCACACGAATCAGAGTCACTTACTTATTTATAATTCGAGCTACAGAGCTTCAAATTAAGATCTGTAAATTTACTCTAAAACTAGACTCACATATCTTTCAACCATAAAATTTTTATAATTTTTGGTTTAGCCAATTAGTACAGTTTATTCATTAAAATTTCCTCTGTTTCACTTTCTGACAGTTCTGACCTCTCTTCACTAAAAATTAATTATCTCATAGTACAGAACTCGGATAATGTTCTTGTTGATTTATCTTGAAAATAGACTCATTAGGGATTTTAAAAATATAAGTTTAAGCCTCTAATTATTTTTATCCAAAATTTTGTGATTTTTCAAATTCAAAACAGGGGATCACGTAATCTTTCTGAACCAGTCTCACAAAAACATAAATATCTCAAAATATAGAACTCCTTTTCTTGCTATGTTTCTTTTATATGAACATAGACTCATTAATATTTAATTTCATATCTTATTCAGTCTTTGATTCAATTTCTAATATTTTTGGTGATTTTTCAAAATCACGTCACTGCTACTGTCCAAAACAGTTTTATTGCTAATTCACTCTTTCACACTTTCTTTGTATTAACCTCATTTTAACATACATATCACAAATCATTTTCACCACATTTCATACATCACAAGTATAGGCCCATGATTACAAGGTCACCATAAAATCATCCTCATGTATAACTTACTTGTTTATAACCTTACCTCATCCCGGTCTCTTAATGTACACATCATTCACATAACCAAGTTCCTGCACTTATTCATCACAAAACTCACAAAGCAATACATAAGAGTCTCCCATTGAACACTTCGGATCAATCCTCGATACTTGGTGGTTTTAGCACATAGCTCCACCCATCATATAGTTTGGCTCTCTTGTACACATGGTGAACACTCAGTACCACCCATGTGACCTAGCCAATTTATCTCGTAGCTCTCTTGTCTACATGGTGTCCTTCACCTGGAACCACGCATGCGACCTAGCTACATATATCTCGTAGCTCTCTTGTCTACATGGTGTACACATAGTATCACCCATGCGACCTTGCTACATCATAATGTCTTGTAGCTCTCTTGTACACATGATGTGCACTCAGCACCATACATGTGACATAGCTCCATACTATCTGTATCATCCAATCTTTCCGAAGGTTCAACTGGGATTTCTCTCTTTTCCAACAATTTCACCAATCAAGTAATTATCCATAAACATATTTCCAATATTATTATAAAATATCATAATACAAGTAATATTGATGTATTACTTACATATAAACTTACATCTCATTTAATATCAAGGCAATAATATTAAATTACACATTGCCTTATTAAAAATCATATGAACTTACAATTTCCCATAATATCCATAATCATAGAAATCACATTTATGTATGATAATTCAATGCACTTCATGTACCATAGACATATTTTTAAATCAATTCATAAACTTGGTACCATAATCATTTAATTTAATATAATTCAATTAATTCACTAAATTTAACTTTCAAATATAAATTAGAGCATTATTGTTGTATTATTATCATACCAACTTACATACTTTCAACACCTCGGAAATCATAATGAAGATATCAATTTTACATTGAAACATGCATAAATTAATGCTTATTATACATATGAACTTACCTCGATACTAAAACTGCCATTTTACCAACTTTCCCAATTTTCGATTTTTCTCTCATTCTAGGTTCAAATCTCGTTTTTCGGGATCTAAAACATCATATTTTACTTATTTAACTAATGTACTATTCAAAACAGTCATTAACTCAAACTTTGGAAAAATTACAATTTTGCCCCTAAACTTTTGCATATTTACACTTATTCCCCTAGGCTCGGGAATTAAACTTCATCCCTTATTCTTATGTTTTATGACATGCTGATCACTTTTCCCTTCTATGAAAACATCAAATTCTCACTCTAACATATACTTATGACTATTACGTATTTTTACCGATTAAGCCCTTTTACTCGTTTTCACTCAAAATCGAGTAGCACAAGTTGTCTACCATAATTTAAAACCTCATATTATATCATAAAACACCAAAATAAACACATTTCACCTATGGGTATTTTTCCAAATATGAACCCTAGCTTAAATTATTGCTAGAATAAGCTTAATCAAATTACCGAGATTCCAAAAACGTAAAGAACTTGAAAAAACGGGGTTAGAACGGACTTACTATTGAGATTGGAAAGCTTGAAAACCCTAGCCATGGCTTCCCCCATGCTAATTTCGGCCTCCATGATAAAGATGAGTCAATTTTGGCTTTATTTTCCCTTTTTATTTCTTTTAATTACCAAATGACCAAAATGCCCTTCCTTACTAAACTTTCAAAAATTCCATCTATGTCCAATTTTTGTCCATCACTTAGAAATTGGTCAAATTTCTATTTAAGACCTCCTAATTAATATTTCAAAGCAATTTCATACTAGAAACTTCTAGAATGCAAGTTTTACAACTTATTCAATTTAGTCCCTAACTTCAAATTGAGCACTTTATGCATAGAATTTCTTCACGAAATTTTCACACAATCATGCAATCATATCATAGAACTCAAAATAATCATAAAATAATTATTTCTATCTCGAATTTTGTGGTCCCGAAACCTCTGTTCCAACTAGACCCAATTTTGGGTTATTACATCCCCCACCGTAGTGGGCTTGGAGCTGTGAGGGATTCGGAGTGGCCACATCATTTGCAAAGTTGGTTTTTCTAAGTTAGATTATTTTTATTATTTTTATATTCTGATTTAATTTTGGGTTTTAAGTTGTAATAAGGCCGCTATTTAAATTTCTTTTTTCCACTATGGTTTTATTTTCTAATTATATTTATACAATAAAGAAACTGCTAGTGACTCAACAAGCATAACAAATGGAAAGCCTAAAGATTGATAAACCGGCTTTTCATTCAACCGCTGTTTTTACAAAGACCACCCCAATCACTTAAACCAGCGAATGTATACTAAGTCGTAAGTCCATGTGACACGTCAGATCTGGCCATAACGTCTGGGCTGAGTTTGGGGTGTTATGTTTAGTGGTATCAGAGCCAAGTTGCAACAACTCGGCTGTAGAACGGGTCTAAAAATGGGAGTTTGTAAAGAAACACTAAATAAAGGTTTTCGAAAATCATTTGTTTTTGGAACTTGACTATAAATTGTTTTCGAGAATGTTTCCAATATTTTCTCTTTACAAATAGATGATTTTAAAGATTAAAATTGGTTTTCTAAAATTAGGTTTTTTTAGAAGGTGGCACACCGAATCTCCGGCCCAAGTTGTAAGTTTTCTGAGCCTTTCTGATTGTTTCTGAATAATCTGTTATATGCTTGTACAAAACCTTATCATGGTACTTTAGTTAGGGTAACACTGGAACTATAGAAACTCTGATAAGTAGACTGAGACTGTAGCTAGGCTACCGCAAAAAGAAACAAACTCAAACTCTGAATTACTGTTATTCATAAGACATTTGTAATAAAAACTGAAATATTAAACTGATTCATAAAATTCTTAATCAGATAATATGAAATGAGTACATGAGCAGCTTGTGAAAAAGGCCGTGGACGTGGCTGAGGTAATGCTCAGGCTGAATCTTCGTCTTCAGGACATGTGCCAGCAGCAGATGCACCGGTACCACCGGTACCACCGGCAACGGAGGTAGAGTCTCATGATCGAGGTGCCAGGGACGATGCTCTATCCCAGGTAATGCTCTGAGTTTTGGAAAGGGTTACTGGGGCAAGTACGAGAAACGAAATTCGGGGGTCTATTTCTGAGCGACTTCGGGCCAATGGAGCAGGGATATTTAGGGGCGTATCTGGTGTAGCTCTGAATGTGGCTGAGTATTGGTTAGAAGCCACAGAGCGGATTATGGATGATCTGGACTGCTCTGTGGAGCAGAAGCTGAAGGGAGCCATATCGTTACTCAGGGATGAGGCTTATCAGTGGTGGCTCACGATGAGAGATGGAACTCCTGCTGACAGTGTGACTTGGGAGCTGTTTAAGACAGCCTTCAAAGGAAAGTATGTTGGGGCTAGTTACATGGACGCTCACCGAAAAGAATTTCTGAACCTGGTCCAAGGGAGTAAGTCAGTGGCTGAGTATGAGTCTAAGTTTCTGAGACTGAGTCAGTATGCTTCTGGGATTGTCGCTACAGAGTATGAGCTTAGTGTACTCTTCGAGGATGGTCTGAGAGATGAACTTAGGGTGCTGATTGCTCCGCAGAGGGAGCGTAACTTCGTTGCTTTAGTGGAGAAAGCTAAGATAGCTGAGGAAGTGAAGCATACAGAAAGACAGAATCGTGAGAAAGATCGGAACCGTTTTAGGAGAGATCTAGGACTTTCAGGTGGTATGAACAGGAATGTTAAGAGAGCAAGGGTAATAGAGCCAGTTCGAGCAGTATCGATGAATGCTGTTAGACCGCAAGGTTGTAGGAATTGTGGGAAGATGCATATGGGTGAGTTTTGGAAACGTTCTGGTGCTTGTTTTCGATATGAATCTATGGAGCATAGGGTGAAGGATTGTCCCCAGGAACTAGATCAGGTTCAAGTTTTAGAGCAGAGGGTCGCTTAACTAGTGAGGGGTGGACCACAGTTTCTGAGAGGACGTGGGTAAGACAGAGGTGGTAATGGAAACGATCGAGGAAGAGGAGCGCCTGGCAAGGGTACTGGATTTGCTGAGGCTCGTCAGCTGGCGTTGGTGTATGCAGCTCGTCGTCGAGAGGAGGGTGATGCACCTAACGTCATAATTGGTACGTTTTTGATTTCCAGTATGCCATACACTGCGTTGATAGATGTTGGATCTACCCATTCATATGTTGCATGTACTATATCTAGGTCACTGGGTGTGCGACCTAAGGAGACCATGAGTGCGGCATCTATACTAAGTCCTTTGGGTCACTCGGTTAGGGTAGATAAACTGTATAGAGATGTGCCTATAGAAACTCAAGGAAAAGTTTTCTCTAGAGATCTGATGGAGCTACCTTTTGGAGAATTTGATCTCATTTTGGGAATGGATTGGCTTGTTAAGCATAGGGCTACTCTAGATTGTGCTGCTCAGCGAATAATGTTAAAGTCCACAAAAGATGAGGAGGTTTTGGTGATAGGCGAGCGTAGGGATTATCTGTCTAATGTGGTGTCAGCATTGAGAGCCGAGAAGTAGATTCGAAAGGGATGTGAGGCTTATTTGGCATTTGTAAGTCAATCAAAAACTGAGGATCTGACAGTGGATAAAGTTAGAACCGTCAAGGATTTTCAAGATGTTTTTCCAGAGGAGCTTCTGAGTTTGCCCCCGAATCGAGAGGTTGAGTTTGGAACCGACTTGTTGCCTGGAATGGCACCGGTGTCCATTGCACCTTATAGGATGGCACTGAAGGAATTGGTGGAGCTGAAAGCCCAAATTCAAGAGTTATTGGATAGAGGCTTCATTAGATCAAGTATGTCTCCATGGGGAGCATCAGTGTTGTTTGTAAAGAAGAAAGATGGGTCAATGCGGACGTGCATCGATTATCGGCAGTTGAACAAACCGACGACTAAGAACAAGTACCCACTACCGAGAATCGATGATTTATTCGACCAACTTAGAGGAGCTTCAGTATTTTCCAAGATTGACCTTCGATCTGGGTATCATCAGTTAAGGGTTAAGGAGGTGGATATTCACAAGACGGCATTCAGAACTCGGTATGGTCACTATGAGTTCTTGGTTATGCCATTTGGGTTGACGAACGCACTTACGTCATTTATGGATCTGATGAATTGAGTGTTCCAGCCATACTTGGATCGATTCGTGGTGGTCTTTATCGATGATATTCTGGTTTATTCTGAAACTGAAGAGAAGCATGAGCATCTTCGTATTGTGCTGCAAGTGCTGAGGGAGAAGGAGCTTTATTCGAAATTCAGTAAGTGTGAGTTCTGGTTGAGAGAGGTAACTTCCTTAGGGCATGTTGTCTCTGTTGAAAGGATCAAGGTGGACCCTCGAAAGATTGAAGCGATTTTGGAATGGAAGCCACCGAGGTCAATGTCAGAAATTTGAAGTTTTCTAGGTTTAGCTGGGTACTATAGAAGGTTTGTGGAAGGATTTTCTATGATGGCAGCGCCTTTGGCAAAGCTTATAAGGAAGGGAGTACCGTTTGTTTAGACTGAGAAACAACAAGAATCTTTTGAGAAGCTGAAGAAAGTTCTGACCGAGGCACCTGTACTGATTCAGCTGGAGTCTAGAAAAGATTTTACCGTATGCAGTGATGCATCACATGTAGGGTTGGGCTGTGTGCTGATGCAAGAGGGTAAAGTGGTTGCTTATGCATCGCGACAGCTTAAACCACATAAAGTTAACTATCCTACTCATGATCTGGAGTTGACAGCGGTAATTTTTGCGCTTAAGATTTGGAGACATTGCCTGTACGGAGAAAGGTGTATTATATACACAGATCATAAGAGTTTTAAGTACTTGCTGACTCAAAAGGAGCTGAACCTTAGGCAGCGGAGATGGATAGAGTTGCTTAGGGATTATGACTGCGCGATTGAGTATCACCCAGGCAAAGCTAATGTGGTGGCTGATACCCTAAGTAGTAGAACTGTATCTAATCTGAGAGCCATGTTTGCTCGTTTGAATCTGTATGACAATGGTAGTTTGTTAGCAGAATTGCAAGTTAGGCCGACCTGGGTGGATGAGATTAAGGAAAAACAGTCGAGGGATGAGTCCCTGGTTTCTCGATTCTGGCAGGTTAAGAATGGGGATAGTTCTGAGTTCAGAATGAATAGTGAGGGAGTTCTGTGTTACCGAGGTAGAGTTTGTATTTCGAAGGACTCTGAGTTGAGGCAAGCAATTCTGAAAGAAGCTCATGGAGGTCTGTGTGCTATGCATCCTGGAGGGAGTAAAATGTATCGCGACTTAAAGGAGTTGTATTGGTGGCCTGGATTGAAGTGAGGTAATGGAAGTTGTAGGAAAATGTCTGACTTGTCAGCAAGTGAAAGCTGAACATCAATTACCTTCCGGACTTTTGCAGCTAGTGAAAGTACCACTTTGGAAGTGGGAGAGGGTAACCATGGATTTTGTGAGTGGGTTACCCTTGACACTGTCGAAGAAGGACTCGATTTGGGTAATTTTGGATAGGTTGACCAAATCTGTTCATTTCATACCTGTCCGCACTGATTATTCACTTCAGAAGTTAGCCAAATTGTATGTGGCAGAAATAGTGTGACTTCACGGAGTGCCAGTGTCAATTATTTCTGATCGAGATCCTAGATTCACATCTCGGTTTTGGCAAAAGCTGCATGAGGAGTTGGGTACGCGGTTGCACTTTAGTACAGCCTTTCATCCTCAGACTGATGGTCAGTCGAAAAGAGTTATTCAGATTCTAGAAGACATGTTGAAGGGATGCATTATTGACTTTCGTGGCAGTTGGGAGGATTACTTACCATTGGCAGAGTTTGCATACAACAACAGTTATCAAGCAAGTATTCGAATGGCTCCTTATGAGGCATTATATGGGCAAAGATGTTGTACACCTAGTTGTTGGACCGAGTTGGGTGAACGACAGGTTCTTGGACCTGGGTTGGTGGCAAATACTGAGGATAAGGTCAAGTTGATTAGAGATCGGTTGAAGGAAACATCTGATAGACAGAAGTCATATGCAGATTTGAAGCGCAAGGAAATTGAGTACACTGAGGGTGATATGGTCTTCTTGAAGGTTTCACCTTGGAAGAAAATATTAAGGTTTGGGAGGAAAGGGAAGTTAAGTCTACGGTTCATTGGGCCTCATCGGATTCTTAAGCGAGTGGGTCCAGATGGCTTATCAGTTGGAGCTACCTCTAGAATTGGATAGGATTCATGATGTCTTTCACGTCTCCATGTTAAGGCGGTATTGTTCTGACCCTACTCATATTGTACCGGTTGCAGAGATCGAGGTCCAAACAGACTTGACTTTTGAGGAAGAGCTTGTGCAAATTTTGGATCGAGATGTTAAGATTTTGAGGAGGAAATCAGTTCCGCTAGTAAAGGTGATGTGGCATAATCATGGTAGAGAGGAAGCTACTTGGGAGCCAGAAGTGGCGATGTGTCAACAATATCCTCATCTGTTTGATTCAGGAAAAATTTTGAGGACGAAATTTCTTTAAGGAGGGTAGAGTTGTAACGCCCCAATTTTTGAGTTTTCTGTGTTTCTGTGATTTTTAAAATTTGAGTGTGTTCTGGTTGGTTAAAATATATATTTTAGTAGGTTAGTGGGCCTTTGGAAGGCCCAAACTTAAGTTAAATCCGTGGTAGTCTTCAGAACTTTAATTTTATGAACAGGTGATGCAATTGGCATTTGGGCTTTTAAGAGTAAAGAGGTAAAAGATGACACAAAAAAGGAGTGTGGTGTAGATGACACAAAAAAGGAGTGTGGTGTAGTGGCAAGGTGGTGCCACTTAGGGGATAAGGAAGTGACGCCATAGCGGAAGCAAGGGGTCCAAGGTTCCAATGGGTGTGTATTTCTCATTACTCTAGAAGTAGGATGGCTATTTCGGGACACGATGGGCTGAAATGGGCCATGTGGTTCCAATGGGTCTGTAGGCCCAAGTGGATAAGTTGTAGAATTACTAAAATATCCCTATAGGGTAGGACTACCGATTTAGCCTTGGAGGGTAAAATGACTATTTTGCCCTTCGTGCGTAAATGACTAACTTGTGTGATGATTGGGTTGGTTGACGTGGATTTATGTTAGTTATCGTTAGTTCGTAAGTCTAATGTGTTAGTGATCGATTGTAGGATTATCGAGTGGGAGATATTGTCATCAATCGTCATCAACCAGGTGTGTAAACGACACCCTCCCTTAGACTGAATCGGTAAAAGCTGAAATACCGAAACGTTGGTATTTTGTGAACTCGCTAGCGTGCGAGCTCTCGGGAGACAGTTGTTAATGAATATGGTGCATTTGGATGATTAGAGTGCACAACGGTATTTTTGGGCTTAATAGGCCGAAAACCGGCCAATAGGCCAACGGGCCCACTTTGGTAAAAAGACGAGGTAAGTACTTCTAATTACTTGGTAATCGTTAGAATAAGCATGAAACCTTAGCAATAAGTAATAATTACTAAAATACCCTTATGCATGCAAAATTATGATTTTACCCCTAGGGTTATTTTTTTTCTGAAAAGCATGATGTTCTGTTTCTGTATACGTATGTCATGACATATTATTTTTGTTGCATGGGACATGGGTTTACATTGATGGAGGAAGCGTTCTGGCAGCCTCGCTGCAATCTGGTGGCCTCGCCACATATATCTGTTCTGGTGACTTCGTCACAATATCTGGCAGCCTCGCTGCAATCTGGTGGCTTCGCCACATATATATATCTGTTCTGGTGGCCTAGCCACAATATCTATATCTGGTGACTTCGTCACAATATCTGGCAGCCTCGCTGCAATTTCTATGGTGTGTAGCGGTTGGGTGGGTCGAGTAGTCTCCCCACATGGTGTAAGGCTGGTACGGGGGTGTTATTGATGGCTCTGGGTTGGGGTTTCTGCATTCATGGTATATTTGTTTTGTATCTGCTATGGGCTTATGGGTTTCATTCTGATTTCTATACTGGGCCAAGGCCCAGATAAGTCTGACTCTGAGGTTTGATCTGCTTTGGGCTATGGTTGGGTTATGTTACACACTGAGTTTACCGAACTCACCCTTTATTTTCATCTCTGCAGGAAATCCCCAACCATAGTGGGCTTGGAGCTGTGAGGGATTCGGAGTGGCCACATCATCTGCAAAGTTGGTTTTTCTAAGTTAGTTTATTTTTATTATTTTTATATTCTGATTTAATTTTGGGTTTTAAGTTGTAATAAGGCCGCTATTTAAATTTCTTTTTTCCTCTATGGTTTTATTTTCTGATTATATTTATACTATGATGAAACTGCTAGTGTTAGGCTACGCGGGTTTTCAAAATTAATGAACGTTTTCAAGACTCAACAAGCACAACAAATGGATAGCCAAAAGATTGATAAAACGGCTTTTCATTCAACCGTTGTTTTTACAAAGACCACCCCAATCACTTAAACTAGCAAATGCATACTAAGTCGTAAGTCCATGTGACACGTCAGATCTGGCCATAACGTCTGGGACAGGTTTGGGGTGTTACATGGCCTGGTGGCATGGTTGTGTAATCTTGAGCTACACAGGCACAATGAGTTACATGGTTTGTCTACACGACCATGTTCCTAAGCCACACGGGCTGAGCTCTACCACACAGCCGTGTGACCCCTGATTTCACTTTTTACTCAAAACTTTATAGAAGTTTCATTTTAACTTAGAATTGTTCCCAGTTTGTTCTAAATGTTCCGTAAGCTTGGATTAGGTCTCGTTTTGATGGAATAGCTGGAAATCATAACAATTAAGTTATTTGGTTATTTTAGTTTTAATCGTGAACTATGTTAAGTTTTATAGTTGTAATACGTTATAACTCAGACCAGGCAACTAGATTGGGTATAGTATGTTATAGGATACACTTTGAAACCCCATTTTGAGTCTTTAGAGTTGGAATCCCGTGAGTATAAGCAGTTGTAACCCTCAACTAAAGAACCGGCCATGTTAAAGTTAAATGTAGTACATTCTCACCTTAAATATGGTTTTTTAGGTAACTCTTCTAATCTAGATGTGACCATTCCAGCTGAATTAACTAAGAGTCAATAAGAGAAGCTAATTAATGCCTTTAAGAAATTCAAGAAGGCGATCGATTGGACGATAGCTGATACCAAAGGACTAAGCCCATTTTTTAACATAAATAAAATCATTTTTGAAGATGGTGAATAACGAATTATTGATGGTCAAAGAAGGTTAAACCCCATCATGAAAAGATGGTCAAGAAGGAGATTATCAAATAGTTAGATGTGAGAATCATTTACCCCATCTCAAATAGCCCTTATGTTAGTCTAGTCTAGTGTGTGCCGAAGAAGGGTGGCAACACAGTTGTAAAAATAAAAATAATGAGCTTATTCCAACCAGAACGGTTATAGGTTGGAGAATTTATGTTGATTACCGTGAGTTAAATAAGGCAACTCAGAAAGATCATTTCCCATTGCCATTTTTAGATCAAAAGCTACACAGACATGCAGGGCATGATTATTATTGTTTCCTTGATGGATATTCAGGATACAACTAGATCCTTATAGCCATAGAAGATCAACATATGACAATATTCACATGTCCATATGGTACGTTTGCTTTCATGCGTATGCCTTTTGGTTTGTGCAATGAACCTACAACTTTTCAGCAATGTATGATGGCTATTTTCACTAACATGGTTGAATTTTTTTTTGGAACTGCTTATGGATGACTTTTATGTATTTGGAGACTCTTATGACAATTGTTTAGATAATTTGGCCAAAATGCTCAAATGGTGCGAAGAGACAAACCTCGTCCTCAACTGGAGAAATGCCATTTCATGGTAAGAGAAGGCATTGTTTTGGGACATAGAATTACAAGACAAGGAATAGAAGTTGATAAGGCGAAGATAAATGTTATCGAGAAACTCCCCCCTCCATTGTTTGTAAAGGGAATTAGGAGTTTTCTGGGACATGCTGGGTTTTTATAGGATATTCATTAGTGGTTTCTCCAAAATCTCCAATGCAAACTGTTGGAGAAAGATTCAATATTCAATTTTGATGATGATTGTTTAACAACTTTTGAATAGTTGAAGAAAAGATTAATTTGAGCACCAATCATCATTACCCCATATTGGATTTCACCATTTGAACTGATGTGTGACATAAGCGACTATGCAGTAGGAGCTGATTTGGGACAACGGAGGAATAGAATTTACCATCCCATCTACTATGCTAGTCGAACCTTGATGGGAGCACAATTAAATTATACGATAACAGAAAAAGAGCTACTCACTGCTGTTTTTTCCTTTGAAAAATTTCGTTCATATCTTGTAGGTACAAGGGTGATAGTTTATACTGATCACGTGACCATTAAATATCTAATGTCGAAGAGAGATGCAAAACCACGATTAATTCGTTGGATTTTATTACTTCAAGATTTTGATTTTGTGATGCAGAATAGGAAAAGAGTAGAAAATCAAGTTGTAGATCATTTGTCTAGATTGGAATAAGAAGATGATGCCCGCTTCTCAATTCTTATTAATGAGTACTTTCCAGACAAACACATCTTTGATGTAAGTCATTTCTATAAAACTCTCTAGCTTGCAAATTACGGTAATTTTTTAGCTAGTGGTTTAATGATGCCTGATTTGACATATCAACAAAAGAGGAAATTCTTTCATGATGTTAGATATTATTTTTGAAAGGAGCCATTTTTGTTTAAGCAATATGTAGATCAAATGATTAAAAGGTGTGTAGCCGAGAGTGAAGTAGTTGATTTTTTGTATCACTGCCATTCATCCCCAAGTGGGGGAAATTTTGTAGGGACAGAAACTCCAGCCAAATTATTGCAAGTCGATTTCTTTTGGTCAACCCTGTTTAAAGATGCATATGCCTACGTGAAAGAATGTGATCGATGGCAGAGAGTAAAAAATGTGAGCAGAAGGAATGATATGCCACTTATCAACATTCTCGAGGTTGAGTTATTTGACGTTTGGGGCATTGACTTCCTAGGTCCTTTTCCTTCTTCTTATGGTAATAGGTACATCTTGGTAACCATTGATTATGAGTCCAAATGGGTGGAATCCAAAGAATATCTGGCTAATGATGCGAAGGTGGTGATGCAGTTCCTTCGAAAACATATATTAATGAGATTTGGGACTCCCAGAGCTATAATCAGCAATGAATGTTCCCATTTTGTGAATAATTGGCTAAAGTGGTTGTTGGACAAAAATAATGCGATACATAAAGTTTCTATAGCTTACCATCCTCAGAAGAATGACGAAGTTGAGTTTGCAAATAAAGAAATAAAGGGCATACTTGAGAAAGTAGTACGCCTAACTTAAAGAGATTGGTCCCAGAGATTTGATGAAGCTTTGTGGGCCTATCGAACAACATTTAAGACTCCTTTAGGGATGTATCCTTACATGTTAGTCTATGGTAAGGCATGCCATTTGCCTTTTGAACTTGAGCATAAAGCTTGTTGGGCTCTTAAACAGCTCAATTTAGACCTAAAATCTCTTGGAGAAAAATGGATGTTACAACTCAATGAGTTGAAAGAGATTAGATTATTATTTTATGAGAATGCCAAAATTTTTAAATAAAAATAAAAAAGATGGCATGATAAGCACATTCGTCCCCGTATGTTTGGAGTTGGACAACAAGTCCTTCTCTTCATTTCGAGATTGAAGTTTTTTTTAAGTAAACTTAAATCTCGATGGTTAGGACTTGTAACATCCCGATTTAGGGTCTAGTTGGAACAGTGGTCCACAAATCTGATGTAAGAAAATTTATTTTTATTACATTTTTATGGTCTACGATTTCACAAAATGATTTCGTGAAAATTTCGTTTGAAAATTTTGACGTTTCGGCACTCAATTTAGTCAAAAGGACTAAATCATAAAAGTGTAAAAGTTGAATTCTACATGCTAGAGGAGTCCAATCGTTATGAAATTTTAAATTGGAGGTCCTTATATGGAATTAGACCATTGGTTAAGTTGGTGGAAAAAAACGGAAATGGTTAGGCAGGTTTTCAAAGTTTTTCATTAAGGGCATTTTGGTCATTTAGTTATTAAAATGAATTAAAAACAAAAACAAAAACCCAAAAATTTTTCCATCTTTCTCCTTGGCCAAAATTTGCAAAAGGAAGCCATGGCTAGGGTTTTTCAAGCTTTCAAGCTCGATTGTAAGCCAAAATTATTTTCATATTTTTGAAATCCTTGTAACACGATCTAGCTATTTCTACCATTAATTTGAGATATGATGAAGGTCTAGGTTTTGACCCATGTTATAAATTTGTCTATTTTGATGTTTAATGGTAGATTATGCATGTTTATGGTTAGAGAAATGACTTTTACTGAGTGATTTTCAGTGAAAACGTCTAAAAGGACTAAATTGTAAAAGTTATAAAATATGTCGTAAAAGTGTGTTTTAATGGAAATTGGAGGATATTATAGTTATGAAAATGATTCAACTAGGCTTGTATGTTAAAGAAATTGAATAAATTTCATTTTACGAGCCGAGAAAAAGTGTAATTATGATAAACTTTAGAGGTAAAAATGTAATTTTACAATAGTATGATTTTTGGGTCACATTGAGTAATGTGACTAATAAGTGGGCTAAATGTGATGTTATAGATCAAAGAAAATGAGATTCGAACCTAGAACGAGGGAAAACGAGTAATTGACAGTTAGGTCCCTCTATGCCATTTTGGTGTCGAGGTAAGTTCGTATGTAAATAATGCTATGTTATGTTGTATTTTAAATATTCTAAATGCTTTGATAATGTATGAAATAAATGATTGATTCTATGGTTGTATTTGATGAAGTTCAGATAAGTGAGAAAAATCTCGTTTGAACTTTAGGAATAGAATAGGATACGAGTGACATGTCACTAAGGATATTTGTGATGTATGTGTGATTATGTGATCCGGGTGTTGGTCTCATATGTCTACCAGTGGCTGGGTAGTCCGGCATGTGTTGCGGATACCCAAAAGCTTGTGTGAGCAGCACTACATAGTTGCATCTTGACCACCAGCTTATATGAGCAGGCTTAAGATTTGCTCGTGAGCGAGAATTTATGTGATATGAGATATGAGGTAGATTTAGCTACATATGTGGCACTTATGTGAAAAGACTTTTCATGTATCCATTTAGTATTCCAAGTGTTCAACGGGTATGCCAAAGATGAGAAAGTAAGTGGTTATGTTATGAGATGGTACAGGTATGTACGTAAAGATTTTAAGTATTGACTTCATGATATTGTGAGTTATGATTACTATGAAAGTGACTTTGAAATAGCCCTGTGATTGTTGATTTATGGACATAATGTATAAACGCATGTAAACATGGTTGATGACTATATGTTAGGCCTTAGAGGCCCAATTGATTGGTGAGATAGTAAATGTTGTTCATTTGAATTGTGATTTATCGGTTGTGAGTGAAATGAAATATTGGCCCAATTGTCAATTAAAATGGTTAAGAAAGAGTTTCTACAATTTGAAATATGTTGACCTATATGCATGAAAACATGAATATAGATAAGTAACGTGTACTTTTTCTAAGATGTTTAAAATGATTTGCTAATCATGAAACATGTTACAATGGAGAAAGTATGGCTGCTAGACTGAAAGTTGAGTAATGTTAAATTATTTTGATAAATCAAAAGAGAGTAAATATGTGAATAGGTTATATTATGACCTTGAGATTTATAGCTTTTTTATATTAACTCATGCTTATTTTGTAAAGCATAGTATATGACTAGCATGAGTTGCTCATTATTTTCATATGAACTTGCTAAGCTTTGAAGCTTACTCTTCTTCCTTTCCCATCTCTTATAGGTTAATTTAGCTAGCTCAGGTTGGAGACTGCCGAAGATGCCATCACACTATCAAGCTATCATGCGGTATAAGTGAACGTAAGTATTTTAAGTTTATGGCATGTATAAGGACTTTGTCTTTTGATTAAATTGTGTCATTGTTAATGTGGCCAAATGTGTTGGCCTAGAATGGCTTATGGTCCAATTTGTATAAGGCCATGAGATATGGCTCATATTAATTATGGGAATGTAATCCTATTCATATATGCATGCATGTGCTAAAGCCACTCATGTTGTGGTTAAATTCATATGATCATGGATGTTTGATGATGGAATTATGAGTAAATGGCATAATAACATCTAAGGTATGAATGTATAAAATGGAAGTAAATTGATGTTACATATTGCATATGATTTGGTAAGCTTGGCCTAAATAAAATATGAAGTCTTAAGAAAGTATAAATTGATAAAAAGTTGACATTATGAGCCATGTTTATGAATGTGTAAGTGCCCATTTATGCCATGTAGGATGTCATTGAGATGTGCAAGTGTACATGTGTCATTGAGGGCGACAAAAGGCTTGGAAAATAGCCTCAAAGTTGTCTACACAGGTAGACACACGGGCATGTGTCTAGGCTATGGGTGGCACACGGTCTGCCCTATGGGCGAGTGATCCAGCCGTGTGACTCCTGCACCCTAATTAGGTAAAACAGAATTGCTCAGTAGTAAACACACAGGCAGAGACACAACCGTGTGTCTCTGCCGTGTAGAGGACACGGCCTATGTACACGGGCGTGTGACTTGGACATGTGACCTCAATTTAGTTGATGACATCATAAATAGAGAGTTACACGGGTTGAGGACATGGGCATGTCCCAAGCCACACGGCGTGTGTGACCACACGGCCTACCCACACAGGCATATGACCTTCCGAAATAGAAAAATTTTCTAAGTGTTGTAAAAGTTTGGAAAGTTCTCGGTTTAGTCCGGAACCACACCCAATGTATGTTTTGGGCCTCAAGGGCCTTTATAAAGGACGATATGCATGTGAATGAAAATTTTAAATTTGAAGACAAATTCATGTCTCGGTCTTGTATGATTGTGCGAGTTTATGTCTGGTAACGCCTCGTACCTTGTTCCAGCGTCAAATACGGGTAAGAGGTGTTACAGGACCCTTTACGATTAATCAGGTTTTTCGATATGGATTAGCTGAAATCTAAAACAGTAAAGGAGGTTTGTTTAAGGTTAATGGTCAACATCTAAAACATTATTGGACTAGTAGAATTAAGCAAGAAAACACCTCGCTCATTTTAACCTATCCATGAAATTTTGTTTATATTGGAAAATCATTCTTTTTGTAAATAAATAAATTTTGTTTTAATTTTTATGTTTATGTTTATTTTTATCCTTATTTTAATTTTAATTTTAATTAATTATGCTGTATAAATAAATGGGTAAATATAAATAATAATATCAATAAAAATCTTAATTAAAATTAAGTTAATTTTTAACTTAACTGAAATTAGGGTTATTTTATTATTATTTTTCTTCCTTACTTTTCTTTTTTCTTCTATTTTTTGTGTTATTTTCCTAGCCATCACCCACCTCATTGCCACCTTCATCCATGCCGTCATTGGCCAGCACCCTTCGCCACACCATGCATCAGTCCAACCTAGTGTGGTCCGACGCCCAGCAACACCAACCAATCCCACACGCAACAGACTTGCGCGCACCATCCAATAGTAGGTCCTTATGCGCTACCCTATTGCACACCATCAGCCACCATCAGACACTTGCAATAGCCATCACACACAATCTAGCCTTGTCGACTACAATTGGCCACCATCGAGTACTATTGATTGTAATTGAGTGCAACCGTTCACCATCAGCAACAATCGAGACCTATCGAGCCTTGTGTTGCACAAGTTAATGACAATAGCAGAATTTTTTGGCAATCCCCTTGGCGACTATGGTTGACCCCTTAACACTCGACAAACCTTATTTGCCGCCCCTAACTCATATTGAGGTATTTTTGGGATTTAATTGTTCTACTAAGGGCTAGTTTAGCATTGCTTTTGAAAAGTGCTTTTAAAAAGTGATCTAGAAATGTTACTTTGAGAAGTACTTTTGAAAAATTTCGTTTAAGATTTAAGTGTTTAGCATTGCTTTCAAAAAATACTTTTGAGAAATAAAATTTTCATTTTAAACATGGATTATAAAGTAACAAGTATGCATTTAAATAATGTTGAAATTAGTTTATATTATGATATTTTAGCAAAAATATAAAAAAATAATTTATTATAACCTGTTGTTAATATTTTAACATATAAAATATAAATTTTAAATATTTTTAAGCAATTAATATTAATTATTTATAAAATTTATTTAGAATATATAAACTATATTTTAAATATTTAAATATAACCATAAAATATTTGTAACTAGATATTAACACATTTGTATTATTTTAAGAAATGTATTTTTTTAATTTTTAATTAATGATTTTATTTTAAAATGTAATTTGACTATATAACCCATATTAGATATTAACATAACATAGATAACATAAACCTAACAAATTAATATATTACATGTACTTGGATTAAAGTTTCAAAAAGGGGTAATATTTATATTCCAAATATAAATACTAAAAAATTTACGCTATCATTTGCAATTTAAAGTGAATGAAAAATGGGAGAAGAAAAATGAAGGGATGAAAAAGTAATAATACTTCTACAAGTGCTTCTGGCTCAATAAAAGCTAAAAATTTTAGCTTTCTGAATAAAAGTGCTTTTGAAAAGCCACTCATTTACTTGTTTAGCACGAATTTTCTTCCAAAAGTACTTTTCAAGCCAAAAGTGTTTTTTTAAGCATTGCTAAACACAACCTAAGTGGTTTTTGTCTCAATTTTTGTTTTTTGAAGATGAACCAGAAAAGGAAGAATCCAGAGATTCAAGATGAAGAGTTTCAACCTTGGTTTTGAACCCCGAGAATAAAAGCCAGATACATCATAATTTTCAAGAGAAAAAAACCCAATTTCCAAAAAAGGGTTTTCACCTTGATAGTAAGTATGATGTACCAACACTCATCTGATAAATAATTGAGAAATGAGGATGGAAGTTTCTATGTGATATCCGGTCTTCTCCTGATGAAGACATTACGAGAAAGTTTGACGCTCACTTGAATTCGCCAATATTGACAATGCTCCAAGTGTGAAAAGAAGGAGTTATCTTTATCATCAACATCAATTATGTCATATTCAATTTCCATGATATTGATAATGATGATTATTCTACCATGGTAGCCAATGCTAGTGAAGAGACATTTCAAGATATTCTGAAAGTTGTCACAAGTCATGGAGCAAAATGGACGATTTCAAGACAAGGTACTTGTTATTGCCGTAAGGAATATCTAACCCAAGAGGCAAAGGTATGGTTCTACTTTATTCAAACGAGTATTTTCCTTGCCTTTTTAAGTTGCACTATTTCAATAACTCAAATTATTCTCCTATATTGTATATTGACCGAAATGTCAATTAATATGGGGAGAATAATACTTAACGAAGTTCAAAAGTGTGCAAAAAAAAAAAGACAGGTTGTTGCTACTTTCCATCACTCATCACTCTAATGTTTTGCTGAATTAACATACCGATGTGAGACATTGAAGAACCTTACAATAGAGGTATGATCACTACCTATGATAAATTGAGGGCAATAGGTGACATCACCAGAAAATACAGATAGTTTAGATTGATAAGGATAAGATGGTAAAACCAAATGCCAATTCCAGTAGTACCAACCCACCCAATGATCCTGCAACTACATTTATGTCTACTCAACCTCCTGCCAATTTGGTAACACAAGAAAAAAATTATGGATTTAATGCAGCATATGAATAAGTAGCAACAGAAATACCTGAAGTACGCAAAGATTGGAGATAAATGGAATCAACTTGCTTTTCAAAGCTTATATAAATCTTTTGAGTTCCTTCCAAAGTTTTTAGGTTTGATATTCAAGCCATGGAACCCAACTTGCAGAACCAGTCCTGAGGATTCCATCACACCTAGGAAAGATACTAACACGGGGGGAGACTGACATGGAGAGTGATGGGTTGATAAATAAATGAGGGGGTTTTCTCTATTTAAAGATATTTCTTTTTAGTTAGTTTTTTTCATTCAAGAAACATTGCTTTTATTTTTATTTTTATTTTTAAATTTTTGCATAATAAATTCTAGCTATAACTATCTTTTAAGTTTTTTTCTTATTTCTTCTCTGATGAATGTTTTGAACAATGAGGACATTGTTCTGCTTAAGTTTCAAGGGGACAGTGCCGTAGTTTTTATTGATTTTTGCCTTAGTTTTTGTTTTTGTAAAAAATGAATTCGTGCAATGAGGCACATAAGTAGAAAAGGTGCTCAACATCAGTTGTGCATGGTAAGTTCAAATTTAGGTATGATCTGTTATCTATTTCAAGTATTTTTATGTTAAGTAAATTGTAACACCCTTTACCCGTATCAAACGTCGGAACAAGGTTCGAGGCATTACTAGACTTACATCAAAACATTCATACAAAACCAGGCCATAAAATTTCATCCAAATTAAAACTTTTTATACACATGCATAATATCCCTTATACGGGACTACGAGGCCCAAATACGGGCCTAAGAGGCCCAAAACATACATCGGGGGTGGTTCGGGACTAAACTGAGAACTTTGGAAACTTTTGGAAGACTTAAAATTTTTTATCATGAAACAGGGTCACAAAATAATAAGGGCACACGGCCAAGGCGCACGCCCGTGCCTCCAGGCCGTGTCCCTCACACAGCTAAGACACATGGCTATGTCACAGCTCGTGTGGCCAATTTGAAACTAAAGTACATGATGCAGGGGACACATGGCCTGTGTGGACAATTTTTAGGCTATTTTCCAAGCCAATTGCCACCCTCAATAACAAACTCACATGCTTACTTTTATTGACCATTAACATTGTGACAGCCCTAATTTGACCCTAGTCGGAAAGTGGTTTCGGGACCACAAAACCGAGTTTTTAAAAATAATTAACTGTTAAATTCTATGCCTCTTATATGTGTAAATGCATTTGTGAAAATCTCATGCTTTGATTTTGTCAATTGTATGTGAAAATTTTAAATAGGACTTAAGTGAGACATTTGTGAAATGTGATGGGTAATTTTTAAGGTGATCTATTTATGCATGTTATTAAAAAGGTGGACTTGCATGTCAATTTAGCAAATTCTTTTAGATAGTGGCCGGCCATGTTATTGATCAAAACATATTATATTTATTTTATGTTAATATTTTAGATTACAAAAAAAAGAAATAATGAATAAAGAAAAGTAAAATATTGATTAGTGGGAGGAGAAACCAAAGTTAGTCCATTTTGCTTCTCCATTACCGTATTTAGAAGAAGGAAAGCTTTGAGAAATTCGGCTATGGTGGTTAGCTAAATTAAGGTAAGTTCAATGATAATTCTTGGATTTTTAGCATATTTTGAGTTAGTTATTAAGTTCTTTACTTAACCCATGACCAAATTTGGAATTGTGTGGTGTCTTGAGCATTCGGCCATGGTAGAAAATGAAAGAGGTATATGGTTGTTTTCAAGTTTAATGAATAATTTACAAATGGTTGATAATTGAGATAGTTTAAGGTATTTGTAAGTAGTTTAAATGAATGAACAATAATAATAAATCATCTTGTGTATTGGTGTAATTGCTGAATTTGAACTAGGAAATTATTGAATAATGTTTGTATTTTAAATGATGGAAAAGAGTGAATGCTTGGAATGTGATATGCATGAATTATAAGTTGGATTAAAGGCTGTTATATTGCCTTGTCATTTTCGAAAATGTGCTTTGTCAAAGAAATTGAGTGTTGATGTTTAAGTGATGTAAGAATAGGTATATTCGGCTTGTAATTTTATAAATGTGATATGAGTATTTTGCTTTGTAAATGAGTAATAAGTATGTTATGAATGGTTCTTATATATATGCGTATATACAATGAAATATATTCTTTAAATGATTAGTATATGTATGTGAAATATTATTTCGATACATGAGTTTTGCATTTGAGTGAAAATGTACTAAGTTTAAATATGTTTTCTTGGCTTTGGAAGTGATTAATAATGTAACACCCCGAACCCGAAACCGACACCGGAGTCGAACACGAGGTGTTAACTGACTTTAACCCCTTATAAAATTTATTTTCCAGACACTGCCCAATCTGTGTACTAGTCGTTTTAAAAATCATATCTTGAGTTTCGTAACTCGAAAATCAGTTTCGTAATTTTTCCCAGAAACAAGACTCATGTGCCCATCTATGTATTTTTTTCTAGAATTTTTGGTCGGGCCAATTAGTACAGTTTATTAGTCAAAGTCTCCCATGTTGCAGGGGTCGACTACACTGACCTTTGCCCATTACGACTTGGATATCTCCCTGCACGGGGCTTCAATACTAATGCCGTTTGTTTCTATGAAAACTAGACTCAGAGAGAAATCTATACATATATGGTACGACCCCTAATTATCTCTGGTTAATTTATAATGAATTTTCCAAAGTCGGAGCAGGGAATCCAGAAACTGTTCTAGCCCTGTCCCACAAAAATCTGATTATCTCTTAATATACTGCCCATATGATCTCTTCGTTACTTCCTCATGAAAACAGACTCATCGAGCTTCGATTACATAATTTATTCATCAATTAATTACACTCCTACTATTTTTAGTGATTTTTCAATCTCATGACACTGCTGCTGCCAGCATCTATTACGAAAGTAACTAGGTCCATTTCATGCCTACCCTTGATCCAACTCAATCGAACATTCGTGCCATTTTCGCATGGCTTAAAGTTTACATGCCAAAGTTCAAACACAACGTAATAGCTTATACATGCCAAAATGTTCTTCTAAGCCAACTAAGAAGAAAGTACCAAAACTTGCTATCCGGTGTGATGACTTCGATGACGGCCCGATCACGCAAAAAGAGATGTGTCCAAGAAACCTAGAATAGGTGACAAGGAAACACCGAGTGAGTTTATAACTCAGTAAGTCATAAGCTATGCACTACCATCCATCAATAACATTATCACAAGAGAAAACAAAATGGAACGAGGCTAATTACTCCATCCATTCCGAACCATACCATAGTTCCTCCAACCTATCGATTCAATTTCATATCAATTCATGCATTCACATTCCATATACTCATCAATAGGACATTGAAGCATTTTCATAAATCAATTTATTTTCGTTACAATCAAACGACTAAACGGCCTTTCACCCATCCTACGATAAATTTTATGTACGTGACTTCAAGTATAGTTGTCACATAGGTTCAAACTTACCGAGCTCAACACCAAGTATAAGCACAGCACCTATTAGCCATGTACTCAAGACACTTACTCGATCCGCTGTCCGCGATCGACTCAATAGTGTCGCACACATAGTGTCCATAATGATTCACGAATGTATATTGAGTCCGCACACTCAGTGCTATATAATCAACTCGCACACTTAGTGCTACGTAATCAAATCGCACACTTAGTGCTACATAGTCAAACTCGCACACTTAGTGCCGCATGGTCAATTCGCACACTTAGTGCATCATATTCATTTCGCACACTTAGTGCAACATAGTCAAATCGCACACTTAGTGCTGTACAATTTAATCCCGTGCACTTAGCGCCAATCTCATGGTCATAAATGGTTATACCCGCACGTTTAGTGCCGAGATCAACAACTCAGTACATCTTACCTCTTTTCTTTTCATTCAACAATTTCATCATCACATACGTACATGCATATATATATGTATATTTATTCATTCCATTCAGCATCAATACATAAACATTATGACCATTTGAAATAATACCAACTACATGCTTAATGACTTACCTTGTGTTGGGTAAGACGGTTCCAACTCGACTACTCAGTGATCTTTTCTTTGCCTTTATCGGATCTAGTTCCCTTTTGCTCTTGAGCTTAAGTTCAACAAAATTTAAAATAGTCATTAATCGACTATTCAAGTATTACTTTCAGAATAATATATATATTGATTTGACCTTCACACACATAGATTATAGTAAGCTTTATAATAGTCAATAAATAACTCATTGGCAAATTTTCATTAATGTTTACAACAAAATCACATATTCACTACGAGCTGTTTTCCTGAGCAGTAGTCGCTAAATTGTTTATAACTGGAGCTACAAAACTCCAAATCACTAGCCGTTAATTTTCCCTGAATATAGACTCGTATATCTTCCATCCATAAAATTTTCAGAATTTTTGGCTTGGCCAATCAATACCAGATTTTTCTTAAAGTTTCCCCTGTTTCACTGTTTGACTATTCTGACCACTCTTCACTACGAATCAAATTTCTCATTTTACAGAATTCAAAATGTGTTGTATTTGATCTCATTTGAAACTAGACTCATTAAGGAGTCTAAGCATATAAATTTTATCTTATAATCATTTTTGTACAATTTATAATGATTTCCTAAAACAGAACAGGGAATCTAGTAGTCATTTTGATTCAGCCCCACAATACTTCAAATATCTCAAGATCGGTAACTCTTTTGTTTTTATAGTTTCTTTTGTAAGAAAATAGACTCTTCAAGCTTTAATGGCATAATTCACTCAGCTTCTAATTCAACTCCTACAAATTATGGCGATTTTCCAAAATCACCTTACTGCTGCTGTCCCCAAACAGATTATTACCAAATCAAATACTAACATTAGCATTTCACCTTAATAGCTAGCTTACCAAGCCTTAATTTAACATATTAATCTTTAACATATCTTTCACTTTTCATCAACAACTATCAAAAGCTCAAGCACTCATCAATGGCAAAACACAAAATCATCATCAATCCACAAAATTGAACCATGGGTTTTTAGAACTCAAGTCAACTACTAAAACATGCATGCATCTCAAGAACAACATCAAACATACCTTAGTCTAGCAAACCACCATAGCCGATTTTCTCAAGCTCTTCCCCTTCCTTTCTTTCCTCTATTCGGCCAAAGGTGTTCAATAATGAACACATTTTTTTTTGTTTTCTTTCCTCAACTCACGGCAACAAGGGGGGGTATGGATGAGACCATTTTTTTTCATCACCCTTCCTTTTCATTGTTTAATTACCATGCTCTTTATTTTATTTTTCTTAGCATACATCACTAGCATAACATGTTGGTGACATGTTTCCACCCATAGCATGGCCAGCCACTATGCTTTAATTTGGCTAATTTGACATGCAAGGACAAACACTTTCCCACATATATTAATGGGCCACTTGAACACTTGCCTAGCATATTTCTAAATTGTCTCACATAAGTCCCTACTAATAAATTCCACATACACTGACCAAATTAAAGTATGGAACTATCACACAAGCATTTACGCACATCATAAACACAGAATATAATCTTTAATTATTTATAAGACTCGGTTTTGTGGTCCCGAAACCACTTCCCGACTAGGGTCAATTTTGGGCTGTCACAACTCTCCCCCACTTAAGAAATTTTCGTCCCCGAAAATCTTACCGGTAAATAGGTTTGGATATCGTTCTTTCATCGAGCTCTCGGTTTCCCAAGTAGCTTCCTCGATCCCGTGTTTGAGCCATAACACCTTTACTAGCGGAACTCTTTTGTTTCATAACTCCTTCACTTCACGAGCTAGGATACGCATCGGTTCTTCTTCATAACTCATATCGGCTTGAATTTCAACCTCTGATGGGCTAATTATGTGCGATGGATCAGATCTATAGCGTCGAAGCATCGAAACATGAAAGACGTCATGGATCTTTTCAAGCTCAGGGGGCAAAATCAATCTATACGCAACTGGCCCCACTCGTTCGGAGATTTCGTACGGCCCAATGAATCTCGGGCTCAACTTGCCCTTACGGCCAAACCTAAGTACCTTTTTCCAAGGCGAAACTTTAAGAAACACTTTATCTCCCACCTGATATTCAATGTCTTTTCGTTTCAAATCCGCATACGATTTCTGACGATCTGTGGCTGCTTTCAGACTTTCACGGATTACCTTTACTTTCTGTTCGGCATCTTTAATCAAATCAACTCCGAAAATTTTACTTTCACCGAGCTCGGTCCAAAACAATGGTGTACGGCATTTACGACCGTACAAAGCCTCGTAAGGTGCCATCTTAATACTTGATTGAAAACTATTGTTGTAAGCGAATTCAATCAAAGGTACATACCGTTCCCATGAACCACTAAACTCAAGGATGCAGCATCTCAGCATATCCTCGAGTATCTGAATTATCCGCTCAGATTGATCATCGGTTTGGGGATGAAAAGCGGTGCTAAAATGCAGCTTGGTACCCAAAGCTTCTTGCAATTTCTTCCAAAATCACGAGGTGAATCTCGGATCTCTATCCGACACGATAGAAATAGGTACTCCATGTAATCTCACAATCTGAGAAACATACAATTCGGCTAGTTTATCCAATGAAAAATCCGTACGCACGGGGATAAAGTGAGCCGACTTAGTCAGCCTATCAACAACAACCCAAATCGCATCCTTCTTACTTGCGGACAATGGCAGTCCGGACACAAAGTCCATTGTGACTCGGTCCCATTTCCACTCGGGTATCATGATCGGCTGAAGTAACCCTGAAGGCACTTGATGTTCAGCTTTCACTTGTTGACATATTAAACATCTCAAAACAAAGTCGGAGATGTCTCGTTTCATACCATGCCACCAAAACCGACGTTTCAAGTCGTTGTACATTTTCGTGCTCCCCGGGTGAATTGACATTCGGCTACAATGGGCTTCGTTCAGAATCATCGGAATGAGTTCCGAATTCCTTGGAACACAAAAACGACTTCTAAACCTCAAACAACCATCATCATCAATCTGAAACTCCGATTCCTTGTTCGGAACACACTCAGCTCGTTTTGCAACCAATTCATCATCGACTTCCTGAGCTTCAAGAATTTGATGAGTCAATAATGGTTTGGCTTTTAATTGTCTTGACGCATAGGCCACAACTCGACCTTCTTGCATCAATACGCAACCCAACCCAAGTAGGGATGCGTCACTATAAATGACAAACTCTTTACCCGATTCGGGTTGCACCAAAATTGGAGCTTCAGTCAAATGAGTTTTCAGTTGATCGAAGCTTTTCTGACATTTCTCCGTCCATTCGAACTTAACATCCTTTTGAAGTAGCTTCGTCATTGGTGTGGCTATCATCGAGAAACCTTTGACAAATCATCGGTAATAACCGGCGAGCCCTAGAAAGCTCCGGACTTTGGTAACATTTCTCGGAGGCTTCCAGTTAAGTATGGCTAAAATTTTGCTCGGGTCAACTCGAATACCCGATGCGGATACCACATGACCCAAGAAGCTAACCTCTCTTAACCAGAACTCACACTTACTGAACTTAGCATATAACTGCTTATCCCGCAAAATTTGCAACACTTGCCTCAGATGCTCAGCATGTTCGGTCTCATCTCTTGAATAGACCAAGATGTCATCAATAAACACAACTACGAACCGATCCAAATACGGCCTGAAGATCCGATTCATCAAATCCATAAACACCGCAGGGGCATTAGTGAGCCCGAACGGCATCACTAAGAACTCGTAGTGACCGTACCTCGTTCTGAAAGCAGTTTTGGGTACGTCCGAATCTCGAATCCGCAACTGATAATAACCCGATCTCAAATCTATCTTTGAAAACACCGATGCTCCCTTTAATTGATCGAACAGATCATCAATACGCGGTAACGGATACTTATTCTTTATCGTCACTTTATTCAGTTGACGATAGTCAATGCACAACCTCATGGTTCCGTCCTTCTTTTTCACGAACAATATTGGTGCACCCCAAGGTGAGAAACTCGGTCGAGCGAAACCTCTATCCATCAATTCTTGCAACTGAGCTTTCAACTCTTTTAACTCGGTTAGTGCCATACGATACGGAGCGATCGAAATTGGCGTAGTTCCAGGTACAAGCTCAATACCAAACTCTACCTCCCGAACAGGTGGCAAACCCGGTAACTCTTCAGGAAAAACATCCGGGTATTCACAAACCACCGGCACCGATTCGGGTTTCTTTTCTAACTCCTTGTCATCAAGTACATACGCGAGGTATGCTTCGCACCCTTTCCTTACATATTTCTGGGCCAACATTGCTGATATTACAGCTGGCAACCCCCTTAAGTCCGCAGACTCAACTCGGATTATTTCGTTATTTGCGCACCTCAAATCGATAGTCTTGCTTTTGCAATTCACAACCACATCATGCGCGGTTAACCAATCCGAACCAAGAATAACATCAAACTCGTCGAACAGCAAAAGCATCAAATCGGCCGGAAAACAGGATTCTCGGATTATTAGAGGGCATCTCTTACACACTTTATCAACAAGTACGCATTGACCCAAAGGGTTTGATACTCGAATTACGAGCTCAGTAGACTCAACAGGTAGAGTCTTACTGGTTGCTAAGGTTTCGCATACATATGAATGAGTAGAACCAGGGTCAATCAATGCAATCACATTAGTATCAAAGAGAGTGAAGGTACCAGTGATGACGTCGGGGGAGGATGCCTCCTCTCGTGCGCGAATGGCATATGCTCTAGCAGGAGTACGGTTCTCGGCTCGATCGGCCGTATCAGAGGCCCCCCTCTGACTACCACCCCTGCCTCCTAAAATTCTCGGTGGTCTACCTCTAGATGTCACTCCACTAGGTCTTGCACCTTGATCTTATTCTTCTCATCCAGCTCCGTGCAATCTCTAATGAAGTGGTCCTTCGAACCGCATCCGTAACAGGCCCTGCTAGTAGACTTGCCCCAACATTCACCTAGGTGTCGTCTTCCACATTGGGGACATTCAGGTTTCTCGTGACGATTATTGCCCACACTAGCTACCGAAGTAGCTCGGGAGCCCATCGATGGTCTTGCCCTGATGGAAATTCCCGCAGTCGCCCTCGACTTATTAATGTCCTCCCTGAACTTTCTTACAGCTGAGAACGGAGCTTTACCCGTCGATCTTTTACGATAATCTCTAGCTTCAAATTCAGCCTTCCTCTTCTCCTTTCCAAGTTCTTCCGCCTTGCAGGCTCGTTCGACTAGTGTTACGAATTCTTTTATTTCCAAAATACCCATTAGTAGCTTTAAATCTTCATTCAATCCTTCCTCGAATCTTTTGCACATAGCAACCTCATCAGCTACACACTCCCGGGCATACCTACTGAGTCTTACGAATTCATGTTCGTATTCAGATACAGTCATACGGCCTTGCTTGAGTTCCAAGAACTCCTTACGCTTCTGATCAATGAACCGTTGGCTAATAAATTTCTTTCAGAATTCCGTTTGAAAGAAGTCCCAAGTTACTCTCTCGTTCGGGACTATGGAAATCAAGGTCCTCCACCAATAGTAGGCTGAGTCTCGCAACAAAGATACAGCACATTTTAGACATTCGTCAGGTGTGCATGACAATTCATCGAACACCCGAATGGTGTTATCAAGCCAGAACTCGGCCCTTTCGGCATCATCAGTTACTATGGCCTTGAACTCCTCGGCCCCACGCTTCCTAATCAAGTCTACAGGTGGCTTACTCAGCCTCACAAGATCAGCGACTGATGGCATTACAGGCTCTTGGGGTGGATTATTCAAATTTGGGAATTGTTGGACAGCCGGGTTGGTTCGGGCATATTGCGCGACCCACTCATTCATCATGGTAAAGAAGGCTTGTTTAGCCCCCTCACCTTGATTATTCGCAGATGACTGAGGTTCAACAGGCGGCGTCCCTTGTGCAGGAGCAGCCGCTACGCTCTCAACGTCATCCGCTAGGGTTCTTTCTACACCGGGATCCATTTACTAATCAAAACAAAAACATTTCAACCGTCAGAAGTCATCACCCTGTTAAACATTAACATTAAGGCATGTATAGCTAGACTCATACGTGCTATGGTAGTCCTAGAACCGACTAAACCATAGCTCTGATACCAATCAAATGTAACACCCCGAACCCGAAACCGACACCGGAGTCGAACACGAGGTGTTAACTGACTTTAACCCCTTATAAAATTTATTTTCCAGACACTGCCCAATCTGTGTACTAGTCATTTTAAAAATCATATCTTGAGTTTCGTAACTCGAAAATCAGTTTCGTAATTTTTCTCAGAAACTAGACTCATGTGCCCATCTATGTATTTTTTTCTAGAATTTTTGGTCGGGCCAATTAGTACAGTTTATTAGTCAAAGTCTCCCATGTTGCAGGGGTCGACTACACTGACCTTTGCCCATTACGACTTGGATATCTCCCTGCACGGGGCTTCAATACTGATGCCGTTTGTTTCTATGAAAAATAGACTCAGAGAGGAATCTATACATATATGGTACGACCCCTAATTATCTCTGGTTAATTTATAATGAATTTCCGAAGTTGGAGCAGGGAATCCAGAAACCGTTCTGGCCCTGTCCCACAAAAATCTGATTATCTCTTAATATACTGCCCATATGATCTCTTCGTTACTTCCTCATGAAAACAGACTCATCGAGCTTCGATTACATAATTTATTCATCAATTAATTCCACTCCTACTATTTTTAGTGATTTTTCAATCTCATGACACTGCTGCTGCCAGCATCTGTTACGAAAGTAACTAGGTCCATTTCATGCCTACCCTTGATCCAACTCAATCGAACATTCGTGCCATTTTCGCATGGCTTAAAGTTTACATGCCAAAGTTCAAACACAACGTAATAGCTTATACATGCCAAAATGTTCTTCTAAGCCAACTAAGAAGAAAGTACCAAAACTTGCTATCCGGTGTGATGACTTCGATGACGGCCCGATCACGCAAAAAGAGATGTGTCCAAGAAACCTAGAATAGGTGACAAGGAAACACCGAGTGAGTTTATAACTCAGTAAGTCATAAGCTATGCACTACCATCCATCAATAACATTATCACAAGAGAAAACAAAATGGAACGAGGCTAATTACTCCATCCATTCCGAACCATACCATAGTTCCTCCAACCTATCGATTCAATTTCATATCAATTCATGCATTCACATTCCATATACTCATCAATAGGACATTGAAGCATTTTCATAAATCAATTTATTTTCGTTACAATCAAACGACTAAACGGCCTTTACCCATCCTACGATAAATTTTATGTACGTGACTTCAAGTATAGTTGTCACATAGGTTCAAACTTACCGAGCTCAACACCAAGTATAAGCATAGCACCTATTAGCCATGTACTCAAGACACTTACCCGATCCGCTGTCCGCGATCGACTCAATAGTGTCGCACACATAGTGTCCATAATGATTCACGAATGTATATTGAGTCCGCACACTCAGTGCTATATAATCAACTCGCACACTTAGTGCTACGTAATCAAATCGCACACTTAGTGCTACATAGTCAAACTCGCACACTTAGTGCCGCATGGTCTATTCGCACACTTAGTGCATCATATTCATTTCGCACACTTAGTGCAACATAGTCAAATCGCACACTTAGTGCTGTACAATTTAATCCCGCGCACTTAGCGCCAATCTCATGGTCATAAATGGTTATACCCGCACGTTTAGTGCCGAGATCAACAACTCAGTACATCTTACCTCTTTTCTTTTCATTCAACAATTTCATCATCACATACGTACATGCATATATATATATGTATATTTATTCATTCCATTCAGCATCAATACATAAACATTATGACCATTTGAAATAATACCAACTACATGCTTAATGACTTACCTTGTGTTGGGTAAGACGGTTCCAACTCGACTACTCAGTGATCTTTTCTTTGCCTTTATCGGATCTAGTTCCCTTTTGCTCTTGAGCTTAAGTTCAACAAAATTTAAAATAGTCATTAATCGACTATTCAAGTATTACTTTCAGAATAATATATATATTGATTTGACCTTCACACACATAGATTATAGTAAGCTTTATAATAGTCAATAAATAACTCATTGGCAAATTTTCATTAATGTTTACAACAAAATCACATATTCACTACGAGCTGTTTTCCTGAGCAGTAGTCGCTAAATTGTTTATAACTGGACCTACAAAACTCCAAATCACTAGCCGTTAATTTTCTCTGAATATAGACTCGTATATCTTCCATCCATAAAATTTTCAGAATTTTTGGCTTGGCCAATCAATACCAGATTTTTCTTAAAGTTTCCCCTGTTTCACTGTTTGACTATTCTGACCACTCTTCACTACGAATCAAATTTCTCATTTTACAGAATTCAAAATGTGTTGTATTTGATCTCATTTGAAACTAGACTCATTAAGGAGTCTAAGCATATAAATTTTATCTTATAATCATTTTTGTACAATTTATAATGATTTCCTAAAAACAGAACAGGGAATCTAGTAGTCATTTTGACTCAGCCCCACAATACTTCAAATATCTCAAGATCGGTAACTCTTTTGTTTTTTATAGTTTCTTTTGTAAGAAAATAGACTCTTCAAGCTTTAATGGCATAATTCACTCAGCTTCTAATTCAACTCCTACAAATTATGGCGATTTTCCAAAATCACCTTACTGCTGCTGTCCCCAAACAGATTATTACCAAATCAAATACTAACATTAGCATTTCACCTTAATAGCTAGCTTACCAAGCCTTAATTTAACATATTAATCTTTAACATATCTTTCACTTTTCATCAACAACTATCAAAAAGCTCAAGCACTCATCAATGGCAAAACACAAAATCATCATCAATCCACAAAATTGAACCATGGGTTTTTAGAACTCAAGTCAACTACTAAAACATGCATGCATCTCAAGAACAACATCAAACATACCTTAGTCTAGCAAACCACCATAGCCGATTTTCTCAAGCTCTTCCCCTTCCTTTCTTTCCTCTATTCGGCCAAAGGTGTTCAATAATGAACACATTTTTTTTTGTTTTCTTTCCTCAACTCACGGCAACAAGGGGGGTATGGATGAGACCATTTTTTTTCATCACCCTTCCTTTTCATTGTTTAATTACCATGCTCTTTATTTTATTTTTCTTAGCATACATCACTAGCATAACATGTTGGTGACATGTTTCCACCCATAGCATGGCCAGCCACTATGCTTTAATTTGGCTAATTTGACATGCAAGGACAAACACTTTCCCACATATATTAATGGGCCACTTGAACACTTGCCTAGCATATTTCTAAATTGTCTCACATAAGTCCCTACTAATAAATTCCACATACACTGACCAAATTAAAGTATGGAACTATCACACAAGCATTTACGCACATCATAAACACAGAATATAATCTTTAATTATTTATAAGACTCGGTTTTGTGGTCCCGAAACCACTTCCCGACTAGGGTCAATTTTGGGCTGTCACAAATAATATGTTAGTGACTATATGAGTATTAGGTCAGAATGATGTTTAAGTACGAATGTATTTAGGTGGATGTGCTTATAAGTATAACTTGAGATATAATGGTATTTAGTCATTATAAATAACCATATTTGTAGAATTTATTAAATATATAATTGGTCTTAACATAGATATGCATATAACTATAAAGTTGTTAATGCCTAAGTAAGATGTTTGGTTGTGCATGACTAGAGAATATATATATGCATATGGTGTTCGATAGTTAATCATTAAGTCATATGTACCTCAACCTTATAATATACATGTATTATATTAAATCGCCTATTTGATTAGAAATTAAATGAATTCAATTGTTTTAAATTAAGCTCAAGAGCAAAGAGGATCTAGATCTGATAAGGGAAAGGAGAAAGCAATCGAATAGCCTATTCGCCACTGTTCAAAAATATCTGAGGTAAGTCTTTGAGTAATGAAACTTAGCTTATGATTTGATAAAATCATGGTATATAAGCATAATAAATAAATTGTGACCTATTGGTTCTACTTGAATTACGTAGTGGGATAAATAATTTGTGCATATGACTTGTAGCCGAATGGTTGTAGAAATCATGTTGGATAGCGAAACGAAATTGTGTTCTTTGTATGTGGCTATTGAGCCGAAAGTGGAATGGTTGATAAGCACGTTGTGCTTGTGTTCAAGTAATGTAAATGAAATGCTAATGTGTTATGATATATACATATATATGTGCATGATAATGGAGAATTATATCCGAGCTAAGTCCCGAAGGCATTCGTGCTGGTGTTATATCCGGGCTAAGTCCCGGAGGCATTCGTGCTGGTGTTATATCCGTGCTAAAGTCCCGTAGGCTTTGTGCTAGTATTATATCCGGGCTTAAAGTCCCGCATGCTTTGTGGTGGTGATTGGATTTGGGTTTTAAACCTAGCAGGCGTAATACCGATGATTGGAGTAAGATTATGATTTCGAATGTTCGTAGTAAACTACCATTGAATATGTCAAATACATTAAGTTGGTCAGGTATGTATTGTATACTTTTATATGTTAGATTGATCAGAATTGAATCATGAATGGGAAATGGGAAGTATATGTGAAAATCTCATATGTGTATGTGTGTATTCGGTTATGGTGAAAGGTTATATAAGATTGATTTGGTGATATACATGTTAAATAAAATGAATGCAAGAATGGGTAATAAATCTGCTTGGGACAGCAGCAGTAACGTGATTTCAGAAAATCACCATAAATTTTGGTAGTTGAGTTAGAAGCTAAATAAATTATGTCATGAAATCTTAATGAGTCTAGTTTCTTATAAAAGAAACCATGTGAGCAAAAGAATTGCCAATAATGAGATATTTGAAGTGGCGTGGAATAGAGTCAAAATGACTTCGAGGTCCCCTGTTCTGTTTTCAGAAAATCATTATAAATGGTAAAAAATGATTATAAGATAAAATTTATATTATTAGACTCCTTAATGAGTCTAGTTTCAAATGAAATAAACAATAACATATTTAAAATTCTGTATAATGAGAAATTTGATTCGTAGTGAAGAGTGGTCAGAATAGTCAAACAGTGAAACAGGGGAAACTTCAATAAAAATGTGGTATTGATTGGTCAAACCAAAAATTCTGAAAATTTTATGGATGGAAGATATATGAGTCCAGTTTCAGTGAAAATTAACGGAACTTGATTTGTAGTTTCTTAGCTCCATTTATAAATAATTTAGTGACAATTGCTCAGGAAGACAGCTTGTAGTGAATTTGTGATTTTGTTGCAAACATGGTTAAAACTTGTTAATGAGATGCTTTTTGAGTTTTCATGATCTTATTTGTGATTTAAATATTTGGTTTTAATTGATTTCAGATTCAAGTGAGGTGAATTTGCTAAATATGCATTATGTTCATGGATACTTAGCCAAAATGGCAATTATCTAGGAATGATTTCTTGAAAATTTGAATAATCGATCTATAAGTAAATTAATTGTTTGCATTGCTTAAAACTTACTAAGCATTGAAGCTTACTCCTTGTTCTCTTTTCCATTTCTTATAGGTTTATACTTTAGCTCGAGTTGGAAGGGCCAGAGATATCATCACACTATCGAGTCTTTATGTGAGTTGAGAAGATTATATCATCATGGTTTAAGGCATGTATAGGATAGACTATAGGTAGAATGATATTTCGACTTTGTATACATTATAGCCATGCGAAGATGGCTTGCTCATTTTGTTTAGAGAAGCCTTATAATTGAACTAATGTGGTGAAAGGTTTTAGTTATAACTTGATAGTAGTTAATTTGTTATTAGATATTCGGTTATGTTTTGATAGTGAGTCATTTTGGAAATTTATAAGAGCTCTTATGGAAAATCAATGAGACATGTTTGCATTGTTGATAATTTGTCTGGTAAGTATCTTTGACCTTATAGAAGTTTTGTTCAGTCAAGTAATACCTCATAACCTTATTCCGGCAATGGATACGAGTTAGGAATGTTACATTTAGTATAACATGGCACAATTGAACATTCAATCATCCACAAACAATACAAGACAATGGTAACCTCATATCATATTTTACATACTTAAAACATCATGCTTAGTCAAGCTCAAATTTACTAATTCTCATGCATCAAAGTTTATAAGATTACTCCCATATCACACATTTAAGCCTTAGTTATCAACACATCATCTCATCTCAATTAAACCATCAAACATTCACCACCAACAATATAACTCATTACATACACACAATCACAAGCCTCATCTCCATGACATAGGCACATACATAATCATATAATCAACATGAGCCACCATTCATGGCTATACACAAATTGAACTATAAAAATTATAGGCCAACACATTTGGCCATATTATTAATGACATAATTACAAAAGATAAAGCCCCTATACATGCCATAGACTTAAGTATTTGAATACTTATACCCAAAATGGTAGCTTGATAGTATGATTGAATCTCCGACGATCTCCAACCCGAGCTAGCTAAATAAACCTATAAGAGATAAAAAGGAAGGGAAGTAAGCAATAAAGCTTAGTAAGTTCATATGAAAATAATAAGCAATTTATTAACCTGCTTCTCAAGGTAATACAACCATATTTGCATTTTTTACTTATGTTCAGGTCAAGCTGTTTTCTCATGTCACAGTCACTAATTTATTTATATCTAGAGCTGCAGAACTCCAAATTAATTTCTACTAATTTTCATTAAAACTATAATCATATATATTCTTACCATAAAATTTTCAGAATTTTTGGTTTAGCCAATAAGTATAGTTTATTCTTTAAAATCACCTTTGTTTCGTTGCCCGACGGCTTCAATCTTTCTTCACTAAAAATTAATTATCTCATAATACGGGACTTGGATGATGTTCCCGTATATTTTTATTGAAAATATACTTATTAAGAATTATAGCATATGAATTATAACCCATAAATATTTTTGTACAATTTTTAATGATTTTCTCAAATCAGAGTAGGGGATTTCGAAATCGTTATGACTGTATCTCACACAACTTCAAATATCTCATAATATGAAATTATTTTGCTTACACCGCTTCTTTTATAAGAAATTAGACTCAATAAGATTCAATTCCATATTTTATTCAATCTCGAACTCACTTTCTACTATTTTTGGTGTATTTTTAAATTCGGACTACTACTGCTGTCCAAAACTATTTTAGTAAGAAAATTATAATAACTAAATTTACCACACCTTCCTTTCTTTCAATTAGAAATCCGTACATTTATAAACATATATCATTATTCACCAAATTAACACAACATCATTTCACAATGCTCATGGACTTACCATTCATGGATTTCATATTAAGTTGAGTTTCTGTACATACCTATACCGATCCTTACCATTTCATACATATATATAATGCCATTGCATCTTCGATGTCTCGTACACTATGTACTATACTCGATACCTCGCACACTAAGTGCTATTCTGGATGTTTCGCACACTAAGTGTCATCCTTGATACTTTGCACACTAAGTTCCATTTATATATATAGCCGAAGCTATCTCAAATTGCACACCAAGTGCCACTTTTAGCCGAAGCTATTTCGAATCGCACACTAAGTGCCATTTATATATATATAGCCGAAGCTATCTCAAACTGCACACCAAGTGCCACTTTTAGCCGAAGCTATTTCAAACCGCACACTAAGTGCCATTTTAGCCGATAATGTGACAGCCCAAAATTGACCCTAGTCGGGAAGTGGTTTCGGGACCGCTAAACCGAGTCACCGAAATGTTTGAATGTGATATTTATTGTCTAGAATATGTAATTATGAATGTGTGAAAATTTCAAGCTTCGATTTAGTCGATTGCATGTGAATTTAGTCAATAGGACTTATGTGAGAAAATTTTGAAATGTGATAGGTCAAAGCATAAGGGCCTATTAGTGCATGTTGAAAAAGGGGGGGACTTGCATGTCAATTCCCCCCCCTTATTAGTAGTGGCCGGCCATGACAAGCATGGTAGACCAAGTGTGATGGGCAAGACATGTCATAGACATGTTGGGTTGGTGCATCATGGGTGGAAAAAAATAAAATAATGAGCATGGAAATTAAATAATGAAAGGGAATATGATGAAAACAAAAAAAAGTGTGTGGTTGTTTCTCCCCCCCCCATTTTGCCGAAACTAGAAAGAAAAACAAAAAAAAGTGCTCATCCTTTGGTTCATCCTTGGCCAAAAATTTTAAGGAGGAAGGAAGAAGAAAGGTTGAAGAGGTTCGGCCATGCATGTAGCTAGGCTAAGGTATGTTTGATGATGTTCCATGAGATGCATGCATGTTTTAGTTGTTAGCTTGAGTTCTACCTAGCCCATGGTCTAAATCTTGCTATGTGATGGAAATGACACTCGGCCATGGATGCATCATTCTTGGTTGATGTTTGATGTTGTGGTGATGAGGCATGAAGATGAGTTAAGTTTCGGCTAAGGTGGATTTGTGTTGATGTCATTTGCATGCTAAGTGTAAAGCTTTGTAATGATGCATGTGATGGTGGATTGATGATTCTTGAATCTTCTTTTTAGCATTTTTGAGTGAGCACATATGTGCATTGGTTGCTAGATGGAGAAGAATCGGCTAGCAAGTTGTGTGCTAAGGCCGAATATAATTTTTTTGTATATTAATGAGTAATGCATGTGTTAAATTGATGGAAAGGGAGAGGATGCTTTACTAGTGTATATATGTGTGTATTAGCCAAGTTTTGAACTTGAAACAAAAGGGTGTTTAGTCAATACAAGTGACCATACTTGTAGAATGTATTAAGTGTTGAAATCGGCCCCAAAATAGACATGCATATTCGGCCAAGGGGGAAGAAAATTAGCTAAAATGTTGAGTTTGATTCATGATTCCGTACATATGTGACTTTAATGTCTAATGTATAAATATGGGCTAAGTGCCTTGTGTTCCTCTTTTTGATGCTCAAATGATTAAATCAATTTATTTGTTTAATTAAGCTCAAGAGCAAAGGGGAACTAAATCCGATAAAGGGAAGGAAAAAGTGGTCGAATAGCCATCGGAATCGTTCGACAACATCCGAGGTAAGTTCTTGAGTAAGAGAGCTTAAATTAAGATTTGATTAGATCATGTTTTAAGCAAATCAAAATCATGCTCTTTGTGTGTGGCTATTGAGCCGAAATTGCAAGAATGATAAGTGTCTTGTGTTTGAGTTTTGCTAACGAAAATGAAATACGAATGTGCCATGATTTATGGTTAAATGTGCATGGTTATTTGAATGATGTCTGGGCTAAGTCCCGAAGGCTTTGTGCTAAGTGACCATATCCGGACTAAGATCCGAAGGTATTTGTGCAAGATACTAATTCCGGGCTAAGCCCGAAGGCATTGGTGCGAGTTACTAAATCCGGGTTAAGTCCCGAAGGCTTTGTGCTAAGTGACCATATCCGGACTAAGATCCGAAGGTATTTGTGCGAGATACTAATTCCGGGCTAAGCCCGAAGGCATTGGTGCGAGTTACTAAATCCGGGTTAAGTCCCGAAGGCATTTGTGCGAGTTACTAAATCCGGGTTAAGTCCCGAAGGCATTTGTGCGAGTTACTATAACCGGGCTATGTCCCGAAGGCATTTGAACGAGGAGCTATATCCGGTTAAATTCTGAAGGTACGTGATTTGGGAATGAATGATCTTGCTGTAAAAATTTCAGTTAATACTCTAGAAACATCCCAACATTGAGGTATGTTTCGTATGTGCTTGAATTTAGTTGAGCCCTCACAAATAAGTATTCGCTCAGTTGATAAACGAGCTACCGGCCTTTGGCTAAGTTGATCTTTTGTGTATGTACATAAGGGTTGGTAATGTGAAGCAAGTATGATATCGAAAATTTGTGCATATGAAATTATCCGTTTAGCTATATGAATGCTATACTTTTGTTGTGCTGGAATTCCTTGCTCAAAACTTACTAAGCATAAATTGCTTACTCCGTTTCATTGCTCCTCTGTTTTATAGATTTGGTTCTCCAGCTATCGGACTCGGGATCTTGAAGTCAAAGTCGCCCACACTATCAAAGCCCCCCTTTTGGTACAATTTTGGTTGAACTTCGAAATGGCATGTATAGGACTACCCGTTTGTTGTGGGTCATGGACCCTTTGGACTTGTATAATTTTGGTTAGCCATGCGAAAATGGCTTATATATGTTTGAGTGTAATGTTATAATCATTTGGTATGGATATGGTTATTGAGAGGTGTGGATAGGCTTGACAAGGATTGGCCATGGGAATGGTTAATCACTATCATAAATTGTGCTACTTATGCAAAAAGGGCTAGTTGAATCATGGAAACTATGAAATAGGTAAAGTCTACCTTAAAGGCAGATGCTGACAGCAGCAGTGATGTAGATTTGGAAATTCACTAAAAATAGTAGGAATGGAATTAAATAGTGAATAAATTATGTAAACGAACCTTGATGAATCTATTTTCATAGGAAAGTAATGAGACAATCATACGGACAGTATGTTAAGAGATATTCAGGTTCTCGTGAGACAGGGCCAGAACGGTTTCTGGATTCCCTATTCCGACTTTGGAAATTCATTATAAATTAACCAGAGATAATTAGAAGTCATGCCATATATGTATAGATTCCTCTATGAGTCTAGTTTCTATAGAAACAAACGTCATCAGTAGTGAAGCTCTGTGCAGGGAGATATCCAAGTCGTATTGCGCAAAGGTCAGTGTAGTCGATCCCTGTAACATGGGAGACTTTAACTAATAAACTGTACTAATTGGCCTGAGCAAAAATTCTAGAAAAAAATTAGTAGATGGGAATATGAGTCTAGTTTCAGGGAAAAATCATGAAACTGATTTTTGAGTTGTGAAACTCAAGATATGATTTTTAAAGCGACTAGTACACAGATTGGCAGTGTCAGGGAAATATTTTTTTGTAAGGGGTTTAAAGTCTGTTAACACCTCGTGTTCGACTCCGGTGTCGGTCTCGGGTTCGGGGTGTTACAGATAACTCGTTAATCATAACAATAATCACGTATAGACAATTTATACAATATCAAGCATCAAAAGCATAAATTTAACAATACTTAATACATACGAACGTACCTCGATCGTTAAAACGTTGAAATGGATCGACTAGTCCGACACACTGTTTTTCCCTCGATATAGACTCGTACGAGGCTTAACTTCATCTAATCAATCAAATTCAGCTATTTCAATTCATATTCTATTCATTTTAACTCAACTTCATATTTTGGTAAAATTACTATTTACCTCTACACTTTTGACCTTTTTACAAATCAGTCCCTAAGCTCGTAAAATGCAAATTTAGTTAATTTCATCATAGCCCAAGCTATCCGAGTTTCATACATGCTCATTTCAGCCCAAATTTTTCATTTATTCACACTTTTACCACACAATTTTTTATATTTCACAATTTAGTCCGAAATTGACATTTTTGCTAAAATTCACTTAACAAAACTCAATAATCTACCATCAAAGTTTTATTTTCTATCATTAAACATCAAGATGCTCAAATATTCAACAATGGCATCATCCAAATACTTTAACAATTTTGAAATCGGAGGTATGGGCTAGCTAGAACATAAAGCTACGATCTAAAAAACGTAACAATTATTAAAAATCGAGACGAAATGGACTTACATGCATGAACAACCATGGCCAAACCTTTAAAGTTTTGAGAACATTATTTTCTTTCTCACATTCAGCTATTGATGAAGATGATAGCATGTAATTTGGCTTTTGTTTTATTTTATTTTATTATAATTACCAAATACCATATTTAACCTTAATAAACATTAATAATTTCCATTATACCAAGCCATGGAATTCCACTATCAACAATTATGGAATAATTATCACTTAAAGACTCCCACTATTTAATTCCATAGCCATTTAATATCTTTAACTCATAGAACACAACTTTTACGCTTTGCGTGATTTAGTCTTTTTTGCTTAATTAACTATCAAAACAATAAAATTTTTCAACGAAACTTTAATACCATATTATTGCCACTTTAAATATTTATAAAAATATTTACGACTCGGTTTACAGAAACGAGATCTCATTACCTTATTTTCTAAACCCACTTGACCTTAGGGTCATACCACTTGAACTTAATAAATCACGTATAAAACAAAAATCATAATATCAAAAATGTTTTTTAAACTCACAATTAACTCGTAAATATTAAATACAATATTTACAAACCTACTCATAGGATTTGGTGGCCTCGAAACCACTATTCTTATTAACCCTAAAAACGGGCTGTTAAAACTCTCCCCCCTTTAGGGATTTTCATCCCCGAAAATCCTACCAAAAAAAGTTGCTGGCAAATCTTATGAATCACTTTCACTATTTTCTCAAGATCACAAATCGATTTCAGCCTCGCATATCTTTTTCCCATAGCCTTTGAATTGTAACACACAGTGTCGGAGCATATTGTGAAAATTTTGAATTACTCACTCAGAACTCATAGTTTAGTTGATCTATCAAATAGGAACTCTGTATATACTAAAACAATCATGTGATTTTTTTTCATCATCAGATAATATCAATCGAATAACCATTCTCACAAAAATAAGCAAAGATCTTTCCATTCAACATCTATAATTATATCTGCTTTCTCTATATTCTCTTAATGAAACATATTCCAATCAGTTCACTAGTACATTACTGAAAATCAGAACTTCTTTATTTAATCCAGACTGAACTCAACACTAAAACTTTAGTTAATAATACTTTCAACTATTTCCAGCTTTGCTAACTCGCATTGATCATTCAACTTTCACGAACATGATAATCTCATTAACTAGAATAACTTTAACTCATAACAACATCATTCGGTTAGAATATTCCAATAAGCATAGTTCCGTATCATACTCTCGAGAACATAGTTTCTTTATTCGAACTATCCATCTATCTAAATATTCATGATTGCACAAAAATTCATCACCATACCAGAGAATCATTTAAATACCTATAACTCAATTCACATCTCAACAAATCAGTTCGCGTTGATATAAACAACTGAGTTGATTTCCACTACTACAACCCAAGTACATGCACTCGTTCATAATTCTCTTGTCATGCAAATCAAAGATCTCACAACTATATTAGCTCAAGGAAATAGAGATATTCCGATTAAACTCACTAACCTTAGTCAAGCTTACCCGAGAAAAGAAAACCACTACACATTTCAAGCTTGAGTTTCCATCATTTCTGCCTTTGCCGATGACAATTCTTTACACTGAAAATCAGAGAAATCCAGATACTAGAATTTTCCACATTCCTATTATCAAATCCAAAAATACCTTCAAATAAACATAATAATCACAGATCAAAGAATGCACTTTAAAGATGAGCCATGTCAGATAATCCACACAATGAAGATGATAAGAAAACCCCAGATACGATCTCGCAACAGAAACCTGAGAACATAACTCATAAGAGAATAATAATGAAGACTCGAAAAATTTTCTCAGAGAAAACCAGAAGAAAAATAATACTTATCTATTCTGGAATTCCGTTGTAATAGAAATATCATATCTTTCAAGTATACACATAAGACAAACATCATTTGGCAGGACCGAAAGAATAGCCTTACACAAATTTTTACGATCGTCCTTATTCCAACTTAATAGAATAGAATTTTAAAGAGAATAAAGAAATGTCGATCATAAACCAATGGGTCCAACAGTGCTTACGTCTAATATCATAGTTAGCTAATATTCTCACACAATAAGAATTTCATCAGAAAGAGAATGATCATATAAACCCCTGGGGAAAATTGAATATTTAGAACACCCAAAAGAAGTCACCGTAATTTATTCAACTTTAACCGATATCTTTACAACTCATTTATCATTTCTCTGACTAATTCTGTCATCAAGGACCCCATATTATCCCACTCACTAACGAAAACCAATTTGGAAGGAATCCCAGCAAACATATCTTTAAACTTCATACCAAATGAATAGAATAGCCGAAACCAATTTTCTTCTTTAACTAAAACATTACATGTTCTGTATGATCTTTTAAAACACCCCGATATTTCTTCTAAAATTGAGTTCATTTGTTACTCTGTACTCTACTCTGTTTGCATTACTAATTATCCCACCATTGAAATCTTTAATCTCATACTTGTGAGCTTATTCAATATAATTCTCATACATTTTTTTCGTCACAGAAGCAACACTGGTAAAGGGAAGTTGTAAAGCCTCTAACTTGACTCTCATAAATACACACTTATGACTCAACATTCACCGTCAATATAATATCATCACAATCACATAGTTTACTCCAAGCAAATTAACATACTTATTTATTTTACAACTGTTTCCGTCATCCACAATTTCAAATAGTAAATACACTTACTCGAGCCCTATACCAGTATCTAATTAAATTTCAACATTTAACTTCAATTCTACTTACCAACATTTGTCAAATTAAAGAGCGTCTTACGAGTCTAAGTACGTTGTTTACTTAAAGCCATAGTCCGACTATGGTCTTACTCATACATTGCCAAGGCCTTGCCGTGGTCTTTATTTCACTTGCCATAACTCGGTTATGGTCTTATTAGTTGATTGTCATATGTATATTTAGTAAAAGAAACTATAATTTATATCATACATAACATTCAATACATACTTCATTACAGTCAAATAAACACATTTTGACATGAAACATATCTATACACAATTCTTTCTTATTTAATATATGTAACGCCCCAAAAAGGTAGGGTTTGTAATTTTGCTTATTTTAGCATAAATTCCATGTTTGTTTGAAGGGTTGGGTGATTTGGGTGTGTTTGGGGGGTCTGGGGAGTCCTGGGGATTAAACTTCGACTTTTGCAGCATTTTTATTTTGCTCTTAAAAGAACCTAGTTACTGGCACTAGTGCCTTATAAATAATTGTGGTTATGTTATATCACAAAAAGCCTTGTGGCTTGGAAGAAGTGGCGTGACATAACTATTAGGGAGAACAAGGGTTCGAATCCCATGGCAAATAAGGAGCATCTATTTTGCACTTGTGGACGGCAAGTGGTTGAGTTGGAGTAGACTTCTAGATGGTGGAAGTTTGAATTGGTCTTGGGTTGTTGGGAGAAGATTGTGGAGGAGATCAAGGAGGGTTTTGAGGAGAGTTTCAAAGAGTTGGTGAGGGGGGAGTTGCAGCCGAATAGGTAATTGTTGGTGCAAAATTTGGCCAAGGGGCTTTGGGATAGGCATTTTGGCAATTGGTGTTTAGGAGTAGGTGCCGAATTCTTCTCTTTAACTTTTGCGTACTATTTTGTGTGACCCTTTTGCACCGAATTGTAAGTGACTCTTTCCTCTTTTAAATTTCTTCTTCTTTTCTTCTTTGAGTCAATATTGCCGAATCCTCTTTAGTTGAATATTGGTAACCTTTTTCTTTTTGTTGTCCCAAATGTCCCTTTTCTTGGTTCTAAAGTCGAAGAAACCGAACCCAACTCCTTATTTTTCCTTTTCATTGTTTCTTTCTCTCTTGAAGTTAGCCATTTACTTCTCTCCTTGTGTGACTAAAATTGTGGAGGCCTAACCGATTCTTAATCTCTGTTAGTTAAGGGTAAGTGTTTTTTCTAGCCGAATAGTGGAAAGCTCTTTTTCCATGTTCAATTTGGGTATTTCTTGAGCTGACTCCTCTTGGCTGTCGTCAGGATAGGCTCATCTAATGTTTTCTTTCTTGTTCGAATGGTGCTAGGGGGTTGTGACGTTACCCAAGGGGGTGGGCCGAATCTATTGCCTTTCGTTTTTAGTTCACGTCTTGGTAAGAGGTACACTTGGTTTTAATGAAATGTTATTAAGTTACTAAAAAAATGGAATGTTAATGTAGGTTGTGGTCTATAGGAGGGTGATCGTTGGATAAGGGTGGTTTAAGCCTTACTCGTCTTAGCAAGGTAAGCGATGCATATTGCTAGGAATGTATGAGTTCATAGTTGGGTGGTTAACCCAAATGCTTGAGATCTGACAAGGGATCATTATTTTGGTTTTAGGTTGAGCGTGCAGGGTTTGACGTTTTTCTCTCCAAGAGGTGTGCAACCGTACGTCATTTCTATTATTGACCAAAAGCCAAAAGGTGTGTATTCACACCCCTGTTTTACTGCAGATCGGCAAAAGTTGAAAAGCGAAAAAGTCAAAACATCGGCGTTTGAGGCCTCACGAATGTGCGATCTCTCGTGTGGTGAACCAAGCCACAAATCGTGGGAGTCAAATTGTAGAGGCCGCCATGAGTGTTCTCGTGGGCTTGGGCTGTCATGGGCCCCCTTGGGCTGAGTAATGGGCCTTGGGCCCATTTGCACTATTTTGGCCTTTTGGGTTAATTGAGTCGTTCGAGACGACTGTAGACCTTCAAAAGAGTCATCATCTGTACTGAGACCTTAAAAGCAGTTAAATGACCGAGATACCCCCGAGGGGTAAAAATTACTATTTTACCCCTAACTGACAAAATGGCCTTTATAACGCCAGTGGTAGGTTATTTGATCTGTGAATGGCATTTATATGGCTGATTATGAGTATGACATATTGCGTACACATAATTTTTATGACACGACATCTGCATGGGGTTGGGTTTATGATATGGAGGAAGTACTATACTGGTGACTATGTCACATTTATTATTACTGATGGCTTGCCACACTTACTGTTACTGGCAGCTACGCTGCGTTATTATTATTACTGGCAGCTTTGCTACGATATTGGTGTGCTGGTTGGGTAGGTCGATTGATATCCCCATAGGTGTGCTAGTTGGTACGGGTGGTGTGCTAGATGGTTATGTGATGGGATGCATTTTGCACTGTACTGGTACTGAATAGGGCTAAGGCCCAGACTGTACTGATACTGAATAGGGCTAAGGCCCAGACTATTTCTGCATGTATTGTTTTCTATTGTCTGATAAGGGATTACACACTGAGTTTTCATAAACTCACCCTTCCTTTTAACTGTACAGGTAATCCTCAGCTTTAGACGGTTTGGAGCTGCGAGGGACTCGGGGGCGACCACACAATCGCAAAGGACTTTATTATTTAATGATTTTATGTTTGGGTTTTGAATTTGTAATAAGGCCATTGGGGATTTAACTTTTAATTAGGCTATAACCTGGTATTTATGAACTGCTATAATAGGAACGTCGGGTTTTCAAAATAACAACGTTTTTCGAAAGCGATCCTGTAACTTCAATTTTGTTAAAAATAGATGTTTTGAAAACTACACACGTTTTGAATAACATGAATCACTAAACAAACTCGGCTTTTAAAACTTTGAAGGTTTTTACGACAACCGGATCATTACCATAAGCTTATCAGACTTTTAAGCAGTGGATATGGCACGTCAGATTATGTCGTTACGTCTAGGCCGGGTCTAGTGATGTGATCCAGCTCGGGTAGTTGAGTCAAATTCATGTAGTTTCCCGATCGTATACGAGAAGGGTCATTCGTGCCTCGGTCTTGAAAATAGAATTGAAAGAATAGGTTTGAATTAGCGGAAGGTTTTCAAAAGATATGCAAAGGGTAGTGATAGGTTCGGCTAAGTAAACAAGAAAGGATGTTGAAGGGATGGTTCGGTTTTGAAACAATGTGAAAGAGATAATATAAGGTGGGGATGGAATAGTGAACTTGACGTCAGGAATGATTCAACACTAAAAAGTGTCACCCCGGTTCCTATATTGTTTAGGTGGAAAGATGGATAGAAGGATAGGTGAATGCAACACCAAGAATGGTGATAAGTTCAAACAAGGTCTATTGACGCCACTAGCACAAACTAGATAAGTCTTTTGAAACTTGTACGAGATATGAGAGGAAGCAATCTCACAAGAACAATGTTCATTCAATAATTTGGCAAAAGTCCTTTTACAATGAAATGAGTAAACTATTTATAAGCCTAACTTTTGTAGCCGAATGGACAAATTTTCTAGCTTAAAGACTAAGCAAATTCGGTCATGAACTAACTAGAATGTTCTAGAATGAAAATATTAATTAACTAAGTCTTAATTCGGCTGATGGGAGTGTATTGGACAGCTTCATGTATGAACATAAACACTTGGATGAATGTGAAGCTTTGGAAGCTAAATGGATTGTTTAGGTTCGGCCATGGGGTGCATGAAGCTTCCAAGAGGTGTCTCTTGGCCAAATAGGTGCTTAGAAACTCCAAGGGTCCTCCCACATACATTTAGCTATACATGGAACTTGGAAGGGAGCTTGAACCTAGCCGTACATGTACTTGCATTAATTGTCCTTCATTCATGCATGTGTGCCGTCCAAAGGAGATGTATTCTTCAATATCCATTGCATGCAATTATTCCTCCATATACATGAATATAAGTCCTCCAAACATTGAACTGAACCATGCATGAACCTTCTCATTCATTGAACAAACCCGTACATGCACCTTGCCATTAATGTAGCTCCACATTCGGCTGAACCTACAAGAATTAACACCTAATTAAATAAAATATAATTATTCATATAATTATAATTTAAACAGCAACTAGACAAATTAAATGACACTAACTAAATGCAGACACAATAATTAAAAGTCAACTAGCATAATAAATTCGGCTAGCTCAAATAATTCAAAAACACTTAGTGAGCTTAAGTTGAGCTAGAGAATTCGGCATGAGCTGTAGCAAACTTAATTTAAAACAAAGTTAAAACTTAGTTTATTGAAATGAAAAAGAAATGAGCTGAAACGAGCTAAAGTCGAGCTTAAACGAGCTCAAGTGAGCTGATTGGAGCTGAATGGAGCTGGGGGAGCTGGAGTGGAGCTGAAATCGAATTGCAAAAGAGTGCAATGAGTCTTCGAAAAGTTGTCCTTAACTCCTCCAACGTCATGGACCTTGATATCATCCCAAATGCGCATCACCAAGGCTGATAAAGCGTCTTGAAATTGCTTGGTTTAAGCTCGAGTCATGGGGCTTTTTGGAAGCTCGATTAGTTCTTGATTTGCATTCGAGGATGCCCCGGGCGTGCTTACATCATTCCCCCCATCTTCAAAGTGACTTGTCCTCAAGTTGAATTACCGGTTAATTTTGAAACAGGGATGCCTACTTGTTCGTGCCTGTATAAATGTGTTTAATTGTCGCATCATGCCTTGCTACAAAAACGTCTCAGAACTTGCAATCAATTGAGAATCATTATAGAGCGCAAGCTTATTCAAATAGTCATAGAAGAAAATCATCTTACACTTAAGACAATCACAACAAGACAGTAACAATATCCCATTTTCACTATAAATAAACATGTTTCATTACAACTCGAAAACTTAACGAACAAGGGGTTTAAGAATATAATGTCCGTAATTCGCTTGGGCACCTCAAATTGTATTCGCGAAGCATAGTGACATCAACAAGAATTCATGCAACAGTTCAAAAAATTGCAAACGTTTGTCATAAACAAACAACGAAAAAGATAAATTTAATTCATGTTTTTGTTTACTTAGACAATGCAATTTGGACAGCGAATATCCATCAAACTCAACAATATCACTCGTACCAAGAATCTTTTGTCCATCAACCAAAATAGTTATATCTTCATCGTTATTATTTCCTTCATCAACCGAATTGGACAAAGATGTATTAGAAATTCCAGAAACATACCTTGAACAGGTAAACAAGGATTAGTTTTACCTTTTCCTACCATTACAAACCTTCTCTCTTCGGGAATGTATTGCAACCGCATCATCTGATTTGAGTCAACCTGTAACACCCCGAACCCGAAACCGACACCGGAGTCGAACACAAGGTGTTAACTGGCTTTAACCCCTTACAAAATTTATTTTCCAGACACTGCCCAATCTGTGTACTAGCCGCTTTAAAAATCATATCTTGAGTTTCGTAACTCGAAAATCAGTTTCGTAATTTTTCCCAGAAACTAGACTCATGTGCCCATCTATGTATTTTTTTCTAGAATTTTTGGTTGGGCCAATTAGTACAGTTTATTAGTCAAAGTCCCCCAAGTTGCAGGGGTCGACTACACTGACCTTTGCCCATTACGACTGGGATATCTCCCTGCACGGGGCTTCAATACTGTTGCCGTTTGTTTCTATGAAAACTAGACTCAGAGTGGAATCTGCACATATATGGTACGACCCCTAATTATCTCTGGTTAATTTATAATGAATTTCCAAAGTCAGAGCAGGGAATCCAGAAACCGTTCTGCACCTGTCCCACTAAAATCTGATTATCTCTTAATATACTGCCCATATGATCTTTTCGTTACTTCCTCATGAAAGCAGACTCATCGAGCTTCGATTACATAATTTATTCATCAATTAATTCCACTCCCACTATTTTTAGTGATTTTTCAATCTCATGACACTGCTGCTGCCAGCATCTGTTACGAAAGTAACTAGGTCCATTTCATGCCTACCCTTGATCCAATTCAATCGAACATTCGTGCCATTTTCGCATGGCTTAAAGTTTACATGCCATAATTCAAACACAACGTACTAGCTTATACATGCCAAAATGATCTTCTAAACACACTAAGAAGAAAGTACCAAAACTTGCTATCCGGTGTGATGACTTCAACGACGGCCCGACCCCGCAAAAAAATAGATGAGTCCAAGCAACCTATAGTGGGTGACAAGGAAACATCGAGTGAGTTTATAACTCAGTAAGTCATAAGCAATGCACTACCATCTATCAACAACATTATCACAAGAGGAAACAAAATGGAACGAGACAATTTACTCCATCCATACCGAACCATACCATAGTTCCTCCAACTTATCAATTCAATTTCATATCAATTCATGCATTCACATTCTATATACTCATCAATAGGACATTGAAGCAATTTCATAAATCGATTTATTTTCGTTACAACCAAACGACTATACGGCCTTTCACCCATCCTACGATAAATTTTATGTACGTGACTTCAAGTATATTTGTCACATAGGTTCGAACTTACCGAGCTCAACACCAAGTATAAGCATAGCACCTATTAGCCACGTACTCGAGACACTTACCCGATCCGCTGTCCGCGATCGACTCAATAATGTCGCACACATAGTGTCCATAATGATTCACGAATATTTATTGAGCCCGCACACTCAGTGCTATATAATCAACTCGCACACTTAGTGCTACGTAATCAAATCGCACACTTAGTGCCACATAGTCCATCTCGCACACTTAGTGCCGCATGGTCAATTCGCACACTTAGTGCATCATATTCATTTCGCACACTTAGTGCAACATAGTCAAATCGCACACTTAGTGCTGTACAATTTAATCCCGCGCACTTAGCGCCAATCTCATGGTCATAAATGGTTATCCCGCACGTTTAGTGCCGAGTTCAACAACTCATTACATCTTACCTCTTCTCTTTCATTCAACAATTTCATCATCACATACGTACATGCATATATATATGTATATTTATTCATTCCAATCAGCATCAATACATACACATTATGACCATTTGAAATACTACCCACTACATGCTTAATGACTTACCTCGTGTTGGGTAAGACGGTTCCAACTCGGCTACTCGATAACCTTTTCTTTGCCTTTGCTCGATTCACCTCCTTTAGCTCCTTGAGCTATATCAATAATTTAACTAGTTTAACCACCTTGCTAAATATTTACAATCCAATCTCACATGTATATGTATGTTAGTATATTCGGCTAATAATCTCATGCAACTACCAAAGCCGAATCAACTAAATATACTTATGTATATACACATATATCATCATCGAAATCACCTAAGCTTAGACATCGATTTTTTTAATTTCAAGTAAGTTGCCGAATGCAACCTTACTAAATTCTCATGGATTCAATATACCATTACCATGAAATCAACAACCAAATTCATAGACAATTTAGGAAAATCACATTACAAATCTCATATTCAAGCAAAGACCATGGCCGAAATGCACATATGACCTCATAACAAAAATATTGAACCTTTGGTTGCCCAATTAGCTTAACATCCATCAAATTTTATATCAAGAAACTCACCTCATCTATAATCAACCCTCAATGCCCTAAAGCATCAAAAACAACATCAAAGAAATACAACCATCCATGGCCGAATGTCATAGCCGAATTGTTTTAACCATGAGTAACATAACAAGCATAGATCATGTTTATGGATATACCGTGGCCGATTCAAGCTAATCACCTCCAAAATCATCAACCATTTTCGTTGCATATAACATATATAAACATGAATAAGTTTCATATAATCTCTTAACACATTGATTTCTTTCATCAACAACCTTTTGTTTTCTTGATCCATCAAAACTTAAAGGTAAGAAAGAATCAAGTTCTTCTCACACATACCATAACCGAAAGCTCCATCCAACACTCTAAATTTGAAATTTTAGTATGGCTAGGTAAGAAAAACGTGATGATTAACCCAAACAACTATTATTTCAAAAGAAAATTTAACAAAATTTACTAACCTCCTCTTCATTCAAAAGGCCGAATGCCTTTGCTTCACCTTCTTCTCTTCTTTTCTTTCTTTAGGTTCGGCTATTGTGGTAAGGAAAAGGATGAACACTCCTCCTTCCTCCCTTATTTTATTCATCCTTTCTTTTCTTTTTAATTCATTTCTTTTATTTCCTACTCCACTTACCAATATTAAATAATAATCAACATAAACTTGGAGGAAGGGAACCATGCTTGGCCGGCCACCTATCAAGAATTGGGCACATTGACATGCAAACCCAAACTTTCTCACCTTGTTATTATTTAATCCTTATAATTCATCTATCATCTTTTCTAACTTCGTCAACTAGGTCCTTTTTGAATTAATTCACAATCCTAATGCTAATATTAAGCATTTAATTTCTCATATATTCACTGTCACGCAACAATTTATGCAATTAAAACACGAAAATAAATTTTTGGCTCGGTAATGTGGTCTCGAAACCACATTCCGACCAGGGTCTAATTTGGGTTGTCACAACTCTCCCCCACATAAGAAATTTTCGTCCCCGAAAATCTTACCGGTAAATAGGTTTGGGTATTGTTCTTTCATCGAGCTCTCGGGTTCCCAGGTTGCTTCCTCGATCCCGTGTTTAAGCCACAACACCTTAACCAACGGAACCCTTTTATTTCGCAACTCTTTCACTTCACGAGTTAGGATTCGAATCGGTTCTTCTTCATAGCTCATATCAGCCTGAATTTCAACCTCCGACGGACTAATTATGTGCGAAGGATCAGACCTATAGCGTCGAAGCATCGAAACATGAAAGACATCGTGTATCCTTTCAAGTCCAGGGGGCAAAATCAATCTATATGCAACCGGCCCCACTCGTTCAGAGATTTCGTACGGCCCAATGAATCTCGGGCTCAACTTGCCTTTACGGCCAAACCTAAGTACCTTTTTCCAAGGCGAAACTTTAAGGAACACTTTATTTCCCACCTGATATTCAATGTCCTTCCGTTTCAGATCCGCATACGATTTCTGACGATCTGTGGCTACCTTCAGACTTTCACGGATTACCTTTACCTTCTGTTCGGCATCTCTAATCAAATCAACTCCGAAAATTTTACTTTCACCGAGCTCGGTCCAAAACAATGGCGTACGGCATTTACGACCGTACAAAGCCTCGTAAGGTGCCATCTTAATACTTGATTGGAAACTATTGTTGTAAGCGAATTCGATCAAAGGTACATACCGTTCCCACGAACCACTAAACTCAAGGATGCAGCATCTCAGCATATCCTCGAGTATCTGAATTATCCGCTCGGATTGACCATCGGTTTGGGGATGAAAAGCGGTGCTAAAATGCAGCTGGGTACCCAAAGCTTCTTGCAATTTCTTCCAAAATCGCGAGGTGAATCTCGGATCTCTATCCGACACGATAGAAATAGGTACTCCATGTAATCTCACAATCTGAGAAACATACAATTCGGCTAGTTTATCCAATGAAAAATCCGTACGCACGGGGATAAAGTGAGCCGACTTAGTCAGCCTATCAACAACAACCCAAATCGCATCCTTCTTACTTGCGGACATTGGCAGTCCGGACACAAAGTCCATTGTGACTCGGTCCCATTTCCACTCGGGTATCATGATCGGCTGAAGTAACCCTGAAGGCACTTGATGTTCCGCTTTCACTTGTTGACATATTAAACATCTCGAAACAAAGTCGGAGATGTCTCGCTTCATACCATGCCACCAAAACCGACGTTTCAAGTCGTTGTACATTTTCGTGCTCCCCGGGTGAATTGACATTCGGCTACAATGGGCTTCGTTCAGGATCATCGGAATGAGTTCCGAATTCCTTGGAACGCACAAACGACTTCTAAACCTCAAACAACCATCATCATCCATCTGAAACTCCGATTCCTTGTTCGGAACACACTCAGCTCGTTTTGCAACCAATTCATCATCGACTTTCTGAGCTTCACGAATTTGATGAGTCAATAATGGTTTGGCTTTTAATTCAGCTACTAACACATTGTCAGGTAGAACAGACAAGTGTACATTCATCGCTCGCAAAGCAAACAGTGATTTTCGGCTTAAGGCGTCCGCAACCACATTAGCCTTTCCCGGGTGGTAATCAATGACAAGCTCGTAATCTTTCAACAATTCAAGCCAACGTCTTTGTCGCAGATTCAAGTCCCGTTGAGTCATCAAATATTTGAGACTTTTGTGATCCGAAAACACATGGCACTTCTCACCAAACAAATAATGTCGCCATATTTTCAATGCAAACACAATGGCGGCTAGTTCGAGATCATGGGTCGGATAATTTCTCTCGTGTGGCTTCAATTGTCTCGACGCATAGGCCACAACTCGACCTTCTTGCATCAATACGCAACCCAACCCGAGTAGGGATGCGTCACTATAAACGACAAACTCCTTACCCGATTCGGGTTGCACCAAAATTGGAGCTTCAGTCAGATGAGTTTTCAGTCGATCGAAGCTTTTCTGACATTTCTCCGTCCATTCGAACTTAACATCCTTCTGAAGTAGCTTCGTCATTGGTGTGGCTATCATCGAGAAACCTTTGACAAATCGTCGGTAGTAACCGGCGAGCCCTAGAAAGCTCCGGACTTCGGTAACATTTCTCGGAGGCTTCCAGTTAAGTATGGCTGAAATTTTGCTCGGGTCAACCCGAATACCCGATGCGGATACCACATGACCCAAGAAGCTAACCTCTCTTAGCCAGAACTCACACTTACTGAACTTAGCATATAACTGCTTATCCCGCGAAATTTGCAACACTAGCCTCAGATGCTCAGCATGTTCGGCCTCATCTCTTGAATAGACCAAGATGTCATCAATAAACACAACTACGAACCGATCCAAATACGGCCTAAAGATCCGATTCATCAAATCCATAAACACCGCAGGGGCATTAGTGAGCCCAAACGGCATCACTAAGAACTCATAGTGACCGTACCTCGTTCTGAAAGCAGTTTTGGGTACGTCCGAATCTCGAATCCGCAACTGATAATAACCCGATCTCAAATCTATCTTTGAAAACACCGATGCCCCCTTTAATTGATCGAACAGATCATCAATACGCGGCAACGGATATTTATTCTTTATCGTCACTTTATTCAGTTGACGATAATCAATGCACAACCTCATGGTTCCGTCCTTCTTTTTCACGAACAATACTGGTGCACCCCAAGGTGAGAAACTCGGTCGAGCGAAACCTCTATCCGTCAATTCTTGCAACTGGGCTTTCAACTCTTTTAACTCGGTTAGTGCCATACGATACGGAGCAATCGAAATAGGCGTAGTTCCAGGTACAAGCTCAATACCAAACTCTACCTCCCGAACAGGTGGCAAACCCGGTAACTCTTCAGGAAAAACATCCGGGTATTCACAGACCACCGGCACCGATTCGGGTTTCTTTTCTAACTCCTTGTCATCAAGTACATACGCGAGGTATGCTTCGCACCCTTTCCTTACATATTTCTGGGCCAACATTGCTGATATTACAGCTGGCAACCCCCTTAAGTCTGCAGACTCAACTCGGATTATCTCGTTATTTGCGCACCTCAAATCGATAGTCTTGCTTTTGCAATTCACAACCGCATCATGCGCGGTTAACCAATCCAAACCAAGAATAAAATCAAACTCGTCGAACGGCAAAAGCATCAAATCAGCCGGAAAACAGGATTCTCGGATTATTAGAGGGCATCTCTTACACACTTTATCAACAAGTACGCATTGACCCAAAGGGTTTGATACTCGAATTACGAGCTCAGTAGACTCAACAGGTAGAGTCTTACTGGTTGCTAAGGTTTCGCATACATATGAATGAGTAGAACCAGGGTCAATCAATGCAATCACATTAGTATCAAAGAGAGTGAAGGTACCAGTGATGACGTCGGGGGAGGATGCCTCCTCTCGTGCGCGAATGGCATATGCTCTAGCAGGAGTACGGTTCTCGGCGCGATCGGCCGTATCAGAGGCCCCCCTCTGACTACCACCCCTGCCTCCTAATATTCTCGGTGGTCTACCTCTAGATGTCACTCCACTAGGTCTTGCACCTTGAATCTTATTCTTCTCATCCAGCTCCGCGCAATCTCTAATGAAGTGGTCCTTCGAACCACATCCGTAACAGGCCCTGTTAGTAGACTTGCCCCAACATTCACCTAGGTGTCGTCTTCCACATTGGGGACATTCAGGTTTCTCGTGACGATTATTGCCCACACTAGCTACCGAAGTAGCTCGGGAGCCCATCGATGGTCTTGCCCTGATGGAAATTCCCGCAGTCGCCCTCGACTTATTAATGTCCTCCCTGAACTTCTTCACAGCTGAGAACGGAGCTTTACCCGTCGATCTTTTACGATAATCTCTAGCTTCAAATTCAGCCTTCCTCTTCTCCTTTCCAAGTTCCTCCGCCTTGCAGGCTCGTTCGACTAGTGTTACGAATTCCTTTATTTCCAAAATACCCGTTAGTAGCTTTAAATCTTCATTCAATCCTTCCTCGAATCTTTTGCACATAGCAACCTCATCAGCTACACACTCCCGGGCATACCTACTAAGTCTTACGAATTCATGTTCGTATTCAGATACCGTCATACGGCCTTGCTTGAGTTCCAAGAACTCCTTACGCTTCTGGTCAATGAACCGTTGGCTAATAAATTTCTTCCGGAATTCCGTTTGAAAGAAGTCCCAAGTTACTCGCTCGTTCGGGACTATGGAAATCAAGGTCCTCCACCAATAGTAGGCTGAGTCTCGCAACAAAGATACAGCACATTTTAGACATTCATCGGGTGTGCATGACAATTCATCGAACACCCGAATGGTGTTATCAAGCCAGAACTCGGCCCTTTCGGCATCATCAGTTACTATGGCCTTGAACTCCTCGGCCCCACGCTTCCTAATCAAGTCTACAGGTGGCTTACTCAGCCTCACAGGATCAGCGACTGATGGCCTTACAGGCTCTTGGGGTGGATTATTCAAATTTGGGAATTGTTGGACAGCCGGGTTGGCTCGGGCATATTGCGCGACCCACTCGTTCATCATGGTAAAGAAGGCTTGTTTAGCCCCCTCACCTTGATTATTCGCAGATGACTGAGGTTCAACAGGCGGCGTCCCTTGAGCAGGAGCAGCCGCTACGCTCTCAACGTCATCCGCTAGGGTTCTTTCTTCACCGGGATCCATTTACTAATCAAGACAAAAACATTTCAACCGTCAGAAGTCATCACCCTTTTAAACATTAACATTATGGCATGTATAGCTAGACTCATAGGTGCTATGGTAGTCTTAGAACCGACTAAACCATAGCTCTGATACCAATAAAATGTAACACCCCGAACCCGAAACCGACACCGGAGTCGAACACAAGGTGTTAACTGGCTTTAACCCCTTACAAAATTTATTTTCCAGACACTGCCCAATCTGTGTACTAGCCGCTTTAAAAATCATATCTTGAGTTTCGTAACTCGAAAATCAGTTTCGTAATTTTTCCCAGAAACTAGACTCATGTGCCCATCTATGTATTTTTTTCTAGAATTTTTGGTTGGGCCAATTAGTACAGTTTATTAGTCAAAGTCCCCCAAGTTGCAGGGGTCGACTACACTGACCTTTTCCCATTACGACTGGGATATCTCCCTGCACGGGGCTTCAATACTGTTGCCGTTTGTTTCTATGAAAACTAGACTCAGAGAGGAATCTGCACATATATGGTACGACCCCTAATTATCTCTGGTTAATTTATAATGAATTTCCAAAGTCAGAGCAGGGAATCCAGAAACTGTTCTGGGCCTGTCCCACTAAAATCTGATTATCTCTTAATATACTGCCCATATGATCTTTTCGTTACTTCCTCATGAAAGCAGACTCATCGAGCTTCGATTACATAATTTATTCATCAATTAATTCCACTCCCACTATTTTTAGTGATTTTTCAATCTCATGAAACTGCTGCTGCCAGCATCTGTTACGAAAGTAACTAGGTCCATTTCATGCCTACCCTTGATCCAATTCAATCGAACATTCGTGCCATTTTCGCATGGCTTAAAGTTTACATGCCATAATTCAAACACAACGTACTAGCTTATACATGCCAAAATGATCTTCTAAACACACTAAGAAGAAAGTACCAAAACTTGCTATCCGGTGTGATGACTTCAACGACGGCCCGACCCCGCAAAAAATAGATGAGTCCAAGCAACCTATAGTGGGTGACAAGGAAACATCGAGTGAGTTTATAACTCAGTAAGTCATAAGCAATGCACTACCATCTATCAACAACATTATCACAAGAGGAAACAAAATGGAACGAGACAATTTACTCCATCCATACCGAACCATACCATAGTTCCTCCAACTTATCAATTCAATTTCATATCAATTCATGCATTCACATTCTATATACTCATCAATAGGACATTGAAGCAATTTCATAAATCGATTTATTTTCGTTACAACCAAACGACTATACGGCCTTTCACCCATCCTACGATAAATTTTATGTACGTGACTTCAAGTATATTTGTCACATAGGTTCGAACTTACCGAGCTCAACACCAAGTATAAGCATAGCACCTATTAGCCACGTACTCGAGACACTTACCCGATCCGCTGTCCGCGATCGACTCAATAATGTCGCACACATAGTGTCCATAATGATTCACGAATATTTATTGAGCCCGCACACTCAGTGCTATATAATCAACTCGCACACTTAGTGCTACGTAATCAAATCGCACACTTAGTGCCACATAGTCCATCTCGCACACTTAGTGCCGCATGGTCAATTCGCACACTTAGTGCATCATATTCATTTCGCACACTTAGTGCAACATAGTCAAATCGCACACTTAGTGCTGTACAATTTAATCCCGCGCACTTAGCGCCAATCTCATGGTCATAAATGGTTATCCCGCACGTTTAGTGCCGAGTTCAACAACTCATTACATCTTACCTCTTCTCTTTCATTCAACAATTTCATCATCACATACGTACATGCATATATATATGTATATTTATTCATTCCAATCAGCATCAATACATACACATTATGACCATTTGAAATACTACCCACTACATGCTTAATGACTTACCTCGTGTTGGGTAAGACGGTTCCAACTCGGCTACTCGATAACCTTTTCTTTGCCTTTGCTCGATTCACCTCCTTTAGCTCCTTGAGCTATATCAATAATTTAACTAGTTTAACCACCTTGCTAAATATTTACAATCCAATCTCACATGTATATGTATGTTAGTATATTCGGCTAATAATCTCATGCAACTACCAAAGCCGAATCAACTAAATATACTTATGTATATACACATATATCATCATCGAAATCACCTAAGCTTAGACATCGATTTTTTTAATTTCAAGTAAGTTGCCGAATGCAACCTTACTAAATTCTCATGGATTCAATATACCATTACCATGAAATCAACAACCAAATTCATAGACAATTTAGGAAAATCACATTACAAATCTCATATTCAAGCAAAGACCATGGCCGAAATGCACATATGACCTCATAACAAAAATATTGAACCTTTGGTTGCCCAATTAGCTTAACATCCATCAAATTTTATATCAAGAAACTCACCTCATCTATAATCAACCCTCAATGCCCTAAAGCATCAAAAACAACATCAAAGAAATACAACCATCCATGGCCGAATGTCATAGCCGAATTGTTTTAACCATGAGTAACATAACAAGCATAGATCGTGTTTATGGATATACCGTGGCCGATTCAAGCTAATCACCTCCAAAATCATCAACCATTTTCGTTGCATATAACATATATAAACATGAATAAGTTTCATATAATCTCTTAACACATTGATTTCTTTCATCAACAACCTTTTGTTTTCTTGATCCATCAAAACTTAAAGGTAAGAAAGAATCAAGTTCTTCTCACACATACCATAACCGAAAGCTCCATCCAACACTCTAAATTTGAAATTTTAGTATGGCTAGGTAAGAAAAACGTGATGATTAACCCAAACAACTATTATTTCAAAAGAAAATTTAACAAAATTTACTAACCTCCTCTTCATTCAAAAGGCCGAATGCCTTTGCTTCACCTTCTTCTCTTCTTTTCTTTCTTTAGGTTCGGCTATTGTGGTAAGGAAAAGGATGAACACTCCTCCTTCCTCCCTTATTTTATTCATCCTTTCTTTTCTTTTTAATTCATTTCTTTTATTTCCTACTCCACTTACCAATATTAAATAATAATCAACATAAACTTGGAGGAAGGGAACCATGCTTGGCCGGCCACCTATCAAGAATTGGGCACATTGACATGCAAACCCAAACTTTCTCACCTTGTTATTATTTAATCCTTATAATTCATCTATCATCTTTTCTAACTTCGTCAACTAGGTCCTTTTTGAATTAATTCACAATCCTAATGCTAATATTAAGCATTTAATTTCTCATATATTCACTGTCACGCAACAATTTATGCAATTAAAACACGAAAATAAATTTTTGGCTCGGTAATGTGGTCTCGAAACCACATTCCGACCAGGGTCTAATTTGGGTTGTCACACAACCTGAAACGAATTAGAAACAAGAAAACTTTGGTTAATCAAAACTCTTTTCTTTTCTTCGCTCTTGTTTCTTTGAACTTCCTTTTCTCTCACTTTGGTCTTATTTTTATCACAATTCTTTTTCTTTTCTCTTTCATTTTCTTTTCTTTCTTTTTCATTTTCACTTTCTTTTTCCACTCTCATACGCTCCAAAGATTGTTTCAATCGTTGTTGATCCTCCACAACTTGTTTTGGTGTCAACGGTGCCAAAGTAAAGTTGCAGCCATGATACTTGAAAGTATATTGATTTGTGAACCCGTCGTACTTAACTCTTCAGCCAAATTGCCTTGGCCTCCCAAGCAGTATATGGCCCGCATGCATGGGCACCACATCACAAAGAACTTCATCTTCATATTTTCCAATTGCAAATGGAACAAGAACTTGGTTGGTTACCTTTAACCCAACTCCATCATTAAGCCATTGTAGCTTGTAAGGACTCGGATGCACACTTGTCGGCAGATCAAGCTTTTCAACTAGGAGGGTGCTCGCAACATTTGTACAACTTCCTTCATCAATCACTAAGCTACATACCTTCCCTCGGACAAAACAACGGGTATGAAAAAGGTTCTCTCGTTGCGGATCGATTTTGGTACCTTGCGCACCTAAGCTCCTCTTAACAACAAGCATCTCGCCTTCGACCGCATCCTCCAATTCTTCCTCGGCATCAGTAGGGTTTTCGGCATGGTTTTTAACTCTTTCGTCTTCCTCCTCCTCCAATTCAATATCGCCATTGGGTCGAATCACCATGGCGCTCCGATTCAGACATTGGCTCGCAATATGCCCTCTTCCAAGGCACTTAAAACATTTAATGTCCCTTGACCGGTTTTGGGTACTTTCAACAGCCTTGCCTTTGCTATTTTGAACCATAGGCTTAGTAGTTTTGGCGGGTGCCATATGATCTTTCGTTTGGCTCACCGAAGCATTCTTGCTTGTACCTTGGCTCCATCGGGGCACATTAGTGGTTAAATAACCTCGGGCAGCACCTTTCTTCTTGAGTTGTTTCTCGATCTTGATGGCCATGTGGACCATATCAACTATCTCTACACAGTGTTGTAGCTCCACGATGTTGGCAATCTCGCAATTAAGTTTGGACAGAAATCTAGCCATAGTTGCTTCTCGACCCTCGTCCACGTTCGTACAGATCATAAAAACTTCCATCTCTTTGTAATAGTCCTCGACACTCCTCGTACCTTGGGAAAGGTTTTGGATCTTTTGGTAAAGTTCACGGTGGTAGTGCATTGGAATGAACCTCCGTCGCATGACGGCCTTTATTTCGGCCCAAGTGTTATTGGGTCGCTCGCCATTTCGCCTCCGGCTTGAGGTAAGTTGGTCCCACCAAATCATGGCATAGTAAGTGAATTCTATGGCAGCCAATTTGACTTTCTTAGTCTCCAAATAGTTATGGCACTCGAAAATGAGTTTGATCTTTTTCTCCCACTCAAGTATGCCTCGGGGTTCGAACGGCCTTGAAAAGGGGGAATTGATAACTTAATACTTTTCAAGTCATCATTGAACCTTTCTCACTCTCGTTGGCCACGATGACGTTGGCCTTTCCATCAGTCGCTAATGTTCGAACCAGCTTCACTTTCAGCTTCACTTGGTTCGGACACCTCGTCATCCCCAACTTGCCTTCAGCTACGATCTCTAGGTGGACTTATTGGGGTCCTTTCTCGTCGATCTTTTCCCTCCACTTGGTTGAGTCGTTCTTGTATTGGCTCCAACTTATGATCGAATTACCGCTTGACTTCACGAAGCAAGGCTTGTAAGTTCAATTCCGGCACATTCCGAACGGGTTGTCTTTCCTCCACATTTCGTTCCATCTTGATTTCAATAATAGTTAAAGCCTCACCACAAACCTCACTATGTCACTTGAAAAGAAAAGTAATTGATGAACACTCCGCTCGTGTTTGCACTCATTTTAGGCTTTTTCAACACTCAAATGCTCTCAGACTCTCTAGCCTTTTACCACTCAAACTTACTCTCGTAACCTCGTATTTTGTTTCTCTTGACTCATCTTGGTGCTTTGGGGTCGGCTTCAAAATGGTTACAAGCAATAAGATGTATGGGTTTACGGGTAGGCTAAAAGAAAATTTTTCTTCGGTATAGTGTGGAGTTTTAGAGATGGGGGGTTAAAAGTTGATGAAAAGAATATTTTGACAATTCGGAACAAAATATAAACAAAAGAAAAGAACTTGATCACTTCACTTTTTTTTTAATTTCGTATTTCTCTTTTTTTTTCTTTTTTCTTCTTTTTTTTTTACTTCACAATACCACTATTACAATAGAGAAAAAATGAAAATTATAACTTGAAATTTTTTTAATACAATTTTTTTTACAACGAACCTATTTCGATCTTGATACGAACATCGGCGCCTCTTGTTTTATAAGCTCTGATACCAAATGATGTGATCTCGCTCGGGTAGTTGAGTTGAATTCATGTAGTTGCCCGATCGTAGACGAGAAGGGTCGTTCGTGCCTCGGTCTCGGAAATAGAATTGAAAGAATAGGTTTGAATTAGCGGAAGGTTTTCAAAAGATATGCAAAGGGTAGTGATAGGTTCGGCTAAGTAAACAAGAAAGGATGTTGAAGGGATGGTTCGATTTTGAAACAATAAGAAAGAGATAATGTAAGGTGGGGATGGAATAGTGAACTTAACATCAGGAATGATTCAACATTAAAAAGTGTCACCCCGGTTCTTATATTGTTAAGGTGGAAAGATGGATAGAAGGATAGGTGAACGCCACACCAAAAATGGTGATAAGTTCAAACAAGGTCAATTGACACCACTAGCACAAACTAGATAATTCTTTTGAAACTTGTACGAGATATGAGAAGAAGCAACCTCACAAGAACAATGTTCATTCAATAATTTGGCAAAAGTCCTTTTACAATGAAATGAGCAAACTATTTATAAGCCTAACTTGTGTAGCCAAATGGAAAAATTAGCTAGGTTAAAGATTAAGCAAATTCGATCATGAACTAACTAGAATGTTCTAGAATGAAAATATTAATTAACTAAGTCTTGATTCGACTAATGGGAGTGTATTGGACAGCTTCATGTATGAACATAAACACTTGGATGAATGTGAAGCTTTGGAAGCTAAATGGATTGTCTAGGTTCGGCCATGGGGTGCATGAAGCTTCTAAGAGGTGTCTCTTGGTCGAATAGGTGCTTAGAAACTCCAAGGGTCCTCCCACATACATTCGGCTATACATGGAACTTGGAAGGGAGCTTGAACCTAGCCGTACATGAACTTGCATTAATTGTCCTTCATTCATGCATGTGTGCCGTCCAAAGGAGATGTATTCTTCAATATCCATTGCATGCAATTATTCCTTCATATACATGAATATAAGTCCTCCAAACATTGAACCGAACCATGCATGAACCTTCTCTTTCATTGAACAAACACGTACATGCACCTTGCCATTAATGTAGCTCCACATTCGGCTGAACCTACAAGAATTAACACATAATTAAATAAAATATAATTATTCGTATAATTATAATTTAAACAACAACTAGACAAATTAAATGACACTAACTAAATTCAGACACAATAATTAAAAGTCAACTAGCATAATCAATTCGGCTAGCTCAAATAATTCAAAAACACTTAGTGAGCTTAAGTTGAGCTAGGGAATTCGGCATGAGCTGGAGCAAACTTAATTTAAAACAGAGTTAAAACTTAGTTTATTGAAATTAAAAAAGAAATGAGCTGAAACGAGCTAAAATCAAGCTCAAACGAGCTGAAACGAGCTCAAGTGAGCTGATTGGAGCTGAATGGAGCTGGGGGAGATGGAGAGGAGCTGAAATCAAATTGCAAAAGAGTACAATGAGTCTTTGAGGAGTTTTCCTTAGCTCCTCCAACGTCATGGACCTTGATATCATCCAAAATACGCATCACTAAGGCTGATAAAGCGTATTGAAATTGCTTGGTTCGAGCTCGAGTATTGGGGCCTTTTGAAAGCTCGATTAGTTCTTGATTTGCATTTGAGGATGCCCCGAGCATGCTTACATCATCTGGGGTGTTACAATATACATATTACAATATGAACTCACCAATTTTACTTTCATTTGATTCTCACATAAGTTTTGTACGTACATGTATTACTTATTTTGATCGTACTTTAATTCTCGTCTTGAATATGCCCGTTAAACCATTCGGAATCATTATGGATACTCGATAATCACATATAGCTCATACAATGCCATATCCTAGATATGGTCTTACATGTTATCACATATCGATGCCACTGTCCCACACAGGGTGTTACACGAAATCACAATACAATGCCAATGTCCCAGACATGGTCTTACACTGACTCTCTTATATCGAGGCCGATGCCATATCCCAGACATGGTCTTACATTGGCTCTCATCTTTCCGTGCTGATGCGATGTCCCAGACATGGTCTTACATGTAATCACATATTGAGTCGATGCCATATCCCAGACATGCTCTTACACTGGCTTTCTTATATCGAGGCCGCTGCCATATCCCAGACATGGTCTTACATTGGCTCTCATGTTTCCGTGCCAATGCCATGTCCCAGACATGGTCTTACACTAGCTGACATGTATTGCCATGGTCCAACCATGGTCTTATCCGTCAATTCATCATCGAACGATTGTACTCATTTCCTGCATTCTACTTAATTTGATCTTCCAATTCAATTTCATATTATCATATTATTTATGATTCCATATCAAAACCATAAAACATAACATTATAATACCTTTAATTTAGCAATTAAAACATAAGAGTTAATCATGTAAACACACTGATTATACATCATTCGATAAGTGTACATAAACACACATTCTATCATCTTGAGTAAATTAGCTTATCATATTCACTTAATCAAATAGATTGGGCACTTAACATCATATGAATACTAGCATACATAGATAAGCTTATCACCACATAAACTTTCATTTCATTCCATGTTTCCACATTTCTTATTTTATGATTATCACATTGCTTACGTTAGCACATAAATATCATGAACTTTTATTCATACCTTTCTCAATTTTGACAAATCATAAGCATGTTTCAATCCTCTCAATATCATTTTTCTGCATTACTGAAAATAGTTTGGTTGGAAGTCACCTCTGTCTTAACAAAACAATTTCGTTAGAGCCGAGAGATATCACACTATCACGACTAGTAATATGGCATGTATAGCTAGACTCACATACGCTAGGTTAGTCCAAGAATTGACTAAACTATAGCTCTGATACCACTAAATGTAACACCTCTTACCCGTATCCAACGTCGGAACAGGGTTCGAGGCATTACCAGACTTACATCAAAACATTCATACAAAACCAGGCCATAAAATTTCATCCAAATTAAAACTTTTCATACACATGCATAATATCCCTTATACAGGCCTACGAGGCCCAAAACATACATCGGGGGTGGTTTGGGACTAAATTGAGAACTTTGGAAACTTTTGGAAAACTTAGAAAATTTCATCATGAAACAGGGTCACCCGCCTGTGTCCTCAGCCCATGTAACTCTCTGTTTATGATGTCATCACAAAAATAAGGGTACACGGCCAAGGCGCACGCCTGTGCCTCCAGGCCGTGTCCCTCACACAGCTGAGACACATGGCTATGTCACAGCCTGTGTGGCCAATTCAAAACTAAAGTACATGATGCATGGGACACACGGCCCGTGTGGACAATTTTTAGGCTATTTTCCAAGCCAATTGCCACTCTCAATAACAAACTCACATGCTTACTTTTATTGACCATTAACATGGCACATTTGACCATTCAATCATCCACAAACAATACAAGATCATGGTAACCTCATATCATATTTTACATACTTAAAACATCATGCTTAATCAAGCTCAAATTTACTAATTCTCATGCATCAAAGTTTATAAGATTACTTCCATATCACACATTTAAGCCTTAGTTATCAACACATCATCTCATCTCAATTAAACCATCAAACATTCACCACCAACAATATAACTCATTACATACACACAATCACAAGCCTCATCTCCATGACATAGGAACATGCATGATCATATAATCAACATAAGTCACCATTCATGGCTGTACACAAATTGAACTATAAACATTATAGGCCAACACATTTGGCCACATTAGTAATGACATAATTACAAAAGATAAAGCCCCTATACATGCCATAGACTTAAGTATTTGAATACTTATACCCAAAATGGTAGCTTGATAATATGATTGAATCTCCGGCGATCTCCAACTCGAGCTAGATAAATAAACCTATAAGAGATAAAAAGGAAGGGGAGTAAGCTATAAAGCTTAGTAAGTTCATATGAAAATAATAAGCAATTTGTTAACTTGCTTCTCAAGGTAATACTACCATATTTGCATTTTTACTTATGTTCAGGTCAAGCTGTTTTCTCAAGTCACAATCACTAATTTATTTATATATGGAGCTACGAAACTCTAAATTAAGTTTCGTTAATTTTCCTTAAAACTAGAATCACATATATTCTTACCATAAAATTTTCAGAATTTTTAGTTTAGCCAATAAGTACAGTTTTTCTTTAAAATAACCCCTGTTTCGCTGCCCGACAGCTTCGACATTTCTTCACTAAAAATTAATTATCTCATAGTAGAGACTCGGATGATGTTCCCGTCTATTTTTATTGAAAATAAACTTATTAATAATTATGGGCATATAAATTATAAGCCATAACTATTTTTGACAATTTTTAATGATTTTCTTAAATCAGAGTAGGGGATTTCGAAATCGTTCTGACTCTGTCTCACACAACTTCAAATATCCCATAATATGAAATTATTTTTCTTACACCGTTTCTTTTATAAGAAATTAGACTCAATAAGATTTAATTCTATATTTTATTCAATCTCTAACTCACTTTCTACTATTTTTGGTGTATTTTTAAAATCAGACTACTGCTGCTGTCCAAAACTATTTTAGTAAGAAAATGATAATAACTAAATTTACCACACCTTCCTTTCTTTCAATTATAAATCTATACATTTATAAACATATATCATTATTCACCAAATTAACACAACATCATTTCACAATGCTCATGGACTTACCATTCATGGATTTCATATTAAGTTGAGTTTTTGTACATACCTGTACCGATCCTTACCATTTCATACATATATATAATGCCATTGCATCTTCGCTGTCTCGCACACTATGTACTATACTCGATACCTCGCACGCTAAATGCTATTCTGGATGTTTTGCACACTAAGTGCCATCCTCAATACTTTGCACACTAAGTGCCATTTATATATATATAGCCGAAGCTATCTCAAATTGCACACCAAGTGCCACTTTTAGCCGAAGCTATTTCGAATCACACACTAAGTGCCATTTTTATATATATATAGCCGAAGCTATCTTAAATTGCACACAAAGTGCCACTTTTAGCCGAAACTCAAACTGCACACTAAGTGCCATTTTAGCCGATAAGTCGTTAATCATAACAATAATCAAGTATAGATAATTTATACAATATCAAGCATCAGAAGCATAAATTTAGTAATACTTAATACATACGAACCTACCTCAATCGTTAAAACGTTGAAATGGATCGACTAGTCCGAAACTCTGTTTTTCCCTTGATATAGACTTGTACAAGGCTTAACTTGATCTAATCAATCAAATCCAGCTATTTCAATTCATATCATATTCATTTTAACTCAATTTCATATTTTGGTAAAATTACTATTTTACCCTACACTTTTGACCTTTTTACAAATTAGTCCCTAAGCTCTTAAAATGCAAATTTAGTCAATTTCATCATAGCCCAAGCTATCCGAATTTCATACATGCTCATATCAGCCCATATTTTTCATTTATTCACACTTTTACCACACAATTTTTTATATTTCATAATTTAGTCCAAAATTGACATTTTTGCTAAAATTCACTTAATAAAACTCAATAATCTACCTTCAAAGATTTATTTTCTATCATTAAACATCAAGATGCTCAAATATTCAACAATGGAATCATCCAAATACTTTAAAAATTTTGAAATCAGAGGTACGGGCTAGCTAGAACACAAAGCAACGATCTCAAAAACGTAAAAATTATTAAAAACCGAGATGAAATGGACTTATATGCATGAACAACCATAGCCGAACCATCAAAGCTTTGAGAACATTATTTTCTTTCTCACATTCGGCTATTGATGAAGATGATAGCATGTAATTTGGCTTTTGTTTTATTTTATTTTATTATAATTACTAAATACCATATTTAACCTTAATATACATTAATAATTTCCATTATACCAAGTCATGGAATTCCACTATCAACAATTATGGAATAATTACCACTTAAAGACTCCCACTATTTAATTCCATAGCCATTTAATATCTTTAACTTATAGAACACAACTTTTACGCTTTGCGCAATTTAGTCCTTTTTGCTTAATTAACTATCAAAACGATAAAATTTTTCAACGAAACTTTAATACCATCTTATTGCCACTCCGTAAATATTTATAAAAATATTTACAATTCAGTTTATAGAAACGAGGTCTCGTTACCTCATTTTCTAAGCCCACTTGACCTTAGGGTCATACCACTTGAACTTAATAAATCGCCTATAAAACAAAAATCACAATATCAAAAACCTTTTCTAAACTCACAATTAACTCAGAAATAGTAAATATAATATTTACAAACCTACTCGTAGGATTTGGTGACCCCGAAACCACTGTTCTGATTAACTCTAAAAACGGGCTGTTACATAAATTGTGAGATGAATGTTGATTTTATTAAGTATGTGTAGATGTGTTGATTTTATTAAGTATGTGTATTTTCACCATGATTGTTTTATATTCCTTAGATATTAAGCACTCATGAGGATTTAGTCTCTAGAATTGTTTTGGTATTTTCCTCAACACGAAATCTTAAATAAAAAAGCGGGTTTAAATATGCTTTAGACATATTTTCTTTGAATCGATTAAGCATTTCAAGCCTTCCTATTAATTGAATCCCTTAAAAACCACTTTTGAGTTGTATGGCCTATATCTTTGAAAATAACCTATGAAATAAGTTGCTTTTTCTAAATAATTGTCTCTTTGACCTCTTGGACCATTAAATCTTAGCCTTGCTTACTTTGGAGGTGTTCAAAGATTAAGTTTGGGGGAGTTTAAGAAGAACATTTTTTTTAATTGATAAAACACTCAAGGATGAAGTTACATATGAAATCGTGCTCCCAAAAGTACTCTAAAAAATGAGTACCATTGGGCACATGCATTGAAAAAAAAGTGTTGGTTATTTGGTGGGTAGTTATAAGTTTTTGAGGGCCAAGGTAAGCTAAGTTTAAGGTTATTGAACTTAACATATCTATTCTCTCCATACCTTAACCTTAGCCTCGTTACAACCCTTATCAAGACCTATTGATTTAAACCACTAAGTTAACTACATTAGTGGAGAGGAAAGTATTGAACTGAACATATGAGGACATGTGTTAAATCCGAGGAATGACGTTTAGTTAATTTATGGAATTAATCTTTTATGGGATTGAACTTGCTCTACTATTAAATTAATGATTCAATTCATGATTTTTTAGCATTTAGACACTTGAATAAATATGAATGATATGTTGTATATGAACTACATATTTGCAGAATTGATTTGAGAGTACAATTGTTGATTTTCTATGACTAGTTGGATGGATTAAAATTCTACATTATGACATCCTTTTAGCATCACTCGGGGCGAGCAATGATTTAAGTTTGGGGGTGTGTAAACTCTAAAATGTATAGATATTTTAGCACTCTTTTATTAAAAAATTATGCAGATTCTGAGTAAATAAATAACACTTTCTATGGTTTTTTTTTACTTTGTTTTGTTTTATTTTACTATTTTCATAGGAATGTGTTAATTTAGTGAATTTATGTTAAATGCATGTTATTTTACTATTTTTTGGGGATTTATTGGGTTAAGGGAAAGGATCACAAAATTTTGGTTGTATTTGGGTCTTAGATAGTACATGTTAAAAGATTAATAGTGCGGTCACATGGACATCAAAATGGTGTTGATCCAAAATGAATTCCAAGAAAGCCCAATATTACCTAAGCTGGAGGCCTAAAACCAATTCCATTTACCCATTTTAACAACAAAATAAGTTGCCAATTATTCACTGCTAATATTAGTAGTCCTTAATGCTTTGCCCTGAATTACACTAGTTTTTACATCCTTTTTACACATAACTTTAGCTTGTTTAATAGCTAAAGTAGTAATTTATGTTTTTTAGTATATATTTAGCTTTTTCATACTTAAAGTACTAATTTATGTTTTTAGCAGTTTTTATTACATTCTATATATCTAAATAAGGTTACATGGTATTATAGGTTAAGTCGGGAGCTAAAGATGCTTATCCAAGCCAAAACTGAGCCTATGTCACGACACCAAGACACAAATGTCTCAACGTTGACGGAAGAAGCTAAAAAAAAGTTCTGAAGCGAAACTACCCTTGATGTCATAACACGACCCTCTTGTGTCGTGACATACCCCCTGTGGTTGGTTGCAACACCGTAGACCTGTGTTGCAACCAAGCCCCTACTATAACACCCCTTACGGGTACGAGGCATTACTGAACTTAAACATAACCAATCATACAAAACCAGGCCATAAAATTTCATCCAACAGATGCATATCGTTCCTATACAGGCTTAAAAAGCCCAAAACATACATTGGGGGTGGTTCGGGACTAAACCGAGAACATAAGAAAACTCAAAAAATTTTCATCAAAACAGGGGTCACATGCCTGTGTGGGTAGGCCTTGTTTTTCGCAAATGCCTATGTCCTTAGCCCGTGTAACTCTCTGTTTATGAGATCATGCAGAATTTGAGGTGTAACACCCCTTACCCGAGACTATTGTTGGAGTCGAGCACGAGGCGTTACCAGACTTATCTTACTTGTTCGGGGCATAAAAAAATTTACTTTTAAAAAAATTAATTCGCTCACATTCATCCAATAAATCCCTAAAAAGGCCGTCGAGGCCCTAAAACGTGCAACTAGAACGGTTCGGGACCAAACTGGGAACATTAAAAATTTTCCGATTACTTACACAAATCAAAACAATTTATTTCATTATTCATAATAAAATTGTCCATCTGCGTAACTGTCATTAAATTAATTATAACTCGAGTTACGAAACTTGAAATTTAAATCCATAAATTTTCCCTGAAACTAGACTCATATATCTTCTTACCATAATATTTCCAGAATTTTTGGTTAGGCCAAATTGTACAGTTTATTAAGTAAAGTTTCCGCTGTTCTGCAGTTCAGTGGACCTGACCTCTCTTCATTAAAAATTAATTATCTCATTATACAGAAATCGGATAATGTTTCCGTTTTTTCTAATGAAAATAGACTCAGAATATAGAAATATAAACTTTGAATTATAATTATTTTTGTATAATTTCTAGTAATTTTCCAACATTGGAACAAGGGATCGCGAAGTCACTCTGAACCAGTCTTACAGAAATTTAATTATCTCAGAATATAGACACCTTTTGCTTGTTCTATTTTTTTTTTCTAGAAAAATGGACTCAATAAGATTTAATTTTATATCTCATTCACCATCTAATTCCATTTTTAAAATTTTTAGTGATTTTTCAAAACCACATCACAGCTGTTGTTTCCTAACTGTTCCATGGCCAACTCTTACTCTTTCATAGTTTTTTTACACCAAACCCCATTTAGGCATACATAATACCAAAACATGTTCTTATTTAGCCATATCATAAGCTGATCATTACCAAGTATTCACATGTCATTCTTTAATCATATCATAAGGACATACACACAAAATAGCCAAGTCCCTATACATGCCATAACTTAAAGTATTTATAGTAACAAAATACCGAGAAACTCGTTGATAGTGTGAGGCGATCTCCGCGTCCTTATGATTTTCTGAGTTGACTTTGCGATACTATAAAAAAAAGAGAGAAAAAAGAAAGGGAGTAAGCATAAAGCTTAGTAAGTTTGCATGTAAATAAATAACAACAATCTAAATGAATTATCAAGTTAACCTGAACCTTTCGAACATGGACTTATCTTACCTTCCCTTTGGTACACTCTTTGAATTTTCCGTTAAACCATTTGGAATACTAAAAATACACGGGTACCTTTCCTTTTTAAACTTACCATTGCCATGTCTTACGTGGTATCCTTGCCTTATAAACTCACCATTGCCATGCCTTGGCATGGTCTTACATGGGATCTTTGCCATATAGTAGTTTATCAATGTCATGTCTTGACATGGTCTTACATGATTTCCTTGACTTGTAAAACTTACCAATGCCATGCCTTGGCATGGTCTTACTTGGTATCCTTAAACCCTAATGTCATAACTTTTGTATCCTACACATTCCTAAGGTTCAACCGGAACTTTTAAGTATCATTACTCCGTCAATTCTTACTTGAATCATCAAGGAATAAATTTACAAAATAAATATATAGATCCTAAAAAATAACATAATTAATTATAAATAATAAAATATTACATTTATTTACCGCAAACTTACCTCGATACAAAATACGATCAAATATTTTGATTTAGTCCTTAACCTTTTTCATTCTTCGATCTAACCCCGAATTTTGTTCTTCTTGATCTATAATAACAAATTTAACTTATTTAATATTCACATTTATCAAAATAGTCCTTAACTCTAACTTTGACAAAATTACAAATTTACCCCTAAATTTTGCATATTTACACATTTTCCCCAAGGCTCGAAAATGAAACTTTATCCCTAATTCTTATGTTTTATGACATGCTAATTTTACCTACGGCAACATCAGATTCCCACTCTAACTTGTACTTATGACCATTAGGTATTTTTATCGATTATGTCGTTTTACTCGTTTTCGCTTAAAATCACTTAGCTTGTGATAGCCCTAATTTGACCCTAGTCGAAAAGTGGTTTCGGGACCACAAAATTGAGTCACAAAAATAATTAACCGATATATTCTGTGTTTATTATATGTGTAAATGTATGTGTGAAAGTTTCATGCTTTAATTTTGTCATTTGCATGTGAAATTTATTAAATAGGGCTTATATGAGACATTTTGAAATATGATAGGTTATTTTTGTAGTCGCCAAATAATTGATAGTGTAAATAAATGGGTTTGCATGTCTAATACCCCACTTTAGTAGTAGTGGCCGGCCATGATAATGATGGTAAGCAAAATATGTGTTGTATAATAATATTATATGATAATGGTTTAATTTATGAAATAAAATAAGAAAGAGTAATAGAAAAAGCAAAAGAAAAACAAAATATTGGTTTTCATCTTCTTCCTAAGGAGCCGAATGTTAAAGAAGAAAGGGGATATAGCATTCGGTCATCTTAAGCTCAAAACAAGCTCAAGAGCATAGAGGGGCAAATTCGGATAAGGGAAAAGAGAAAGTAGTAGAATAGCCGATCCGAGACTGTTCGAAAATATTCGAGGTAAGTTTTAAGTACTTATATATATAATATTATTCGAAAATGACATGACTGATTATGAGAATTTAGTGCTACTTGTTAATTATGTACATGGCCGAACGAAAATTTGTATTGGAAGTAAAAAAAAAGTGATATGATTTCATGATCAAATGGTAGTGTTAGATGAAAATGAGAAAGATTTTACGTGTAAACTATTATGTATTTAATCGTGAGTGATGAAATGTGATAAAAGTGAATGAGGTATAGAATGATTTATTTAAATGATGATTATACCTAAATAGGTGTGATGGTGTTGTGTAAAACTTGTTGATTTGAATGTTGTACAGTATTATTCGGGCCTTGGAGCCTAGCAGGCTATAATGCTGGTGAGACATTATTCAGGCCTTTGAGCCTAGCAGGCTATAATGCCAGTGAGATATTTTTCGGGCCTCGAGCCTAGCAGGCAAAATGCCGGTGAATAAATTTGGGTTTTTAAAACCTAGCAGGCTGAATGCCGGTGAATTAATAAAAGTCTAAAACTAAAATACCTCATGATAGAACGATGAATGAATTCATTCAATACGTTAAGTTGGCAAGGTACGTATTATGTATTTATATGAGAGTATGATTAAATTGAACCATAAGAGTATGGTTTGATACATATGTGAATACATGTTATGTTTATATCTATGATTATGATATATTCGGTCACAGTGTGAAGGTACGTGGAAATGTTCGATTTATTTATGCCATATGAATTCGGTTTGAGTGAAATTAGAATGCTACGTATGCATTATATGCTTGTGAATATTCAGTCAATGATAATAAGTATATAAGAAATGACCTTTTGAGAAATTGAATAATTGATGTATAATTGAGTTTATCTGTAGTATTACTTAAAACTTACTAAGCTTATGAAAGCTTACTCCGTTTACTATATTTCTCTGTTTGTAGATTGTTGATTCTAGTTACCTGCTCGGGGAGAGGATTGTCAGCAACTCGTCACACTATCTATTTTTTTTGGTACTGCTAGATTTTGGTGTTGGTATGGCATGTATAGAATAGACTTAGGTGAATGCTATTTTGAGATGTTTTTTATATATTTGCCATGTGAATATGGAAACTTTTGAATATTGTTATAAGTTGAATTTTCTATCTTTGATGGTGTTGGCTATAAGTATAATTGCTAATTGAATTAGGCAAAGGTGTATGTACTACTGTTGAAATTCGGATTAATAATTCTTCATAACCCATTCCGGCGATGGACACGGGTCATAGGGGTGTTACATTTTATTGGTATCAAAGCTACGGTTTAGTCGATTCTAGGACTAACGTAGTGTGTATGAGTCTAGCTATACATGCCATAAAGTGTTAATTCGATAGTGTGATGATTTCTGACAGTTGAAATGTGTTTTTCGTATAGTAATGGATTCTGATCCTGATCGAGCAATAGCTGACGATATTGAGAGTGTAGCGCCTGCTCCCGCGCACGGGACAGTGCCGTTTGACTCTCAATTAAATGCAAGTAATCAAAATGATGAGGCAAAACAAGCCTTCTATGCTATGATGAACGACTGGTTTACCCAATATGTTCAAATTAATCCAGCTGTTGCACAACCCTCACCCTCGACTAATACAAACCCTGCACCTGTAGTATCTCCTGTAGTTAACCCGTTGAGGTTGAACAAGCCCCCGGTTGATAGGATTCGAAAGCATGGGGCTACTGAGTTCAAGGCTACTGACAGTGATGATGCCGAGCAGGCTGAGTTTTAGCTTGATAATACCGTTCGTGTGTTCGATGAATTATCGTGCACACCTGATGAATGTTTAAAATGTGTTATATCTCTGTTACGTGATTCTGCCTACTATTGGTGGAATACTTTGGTTTCCGTCGTGCTGAGAGAACGGGTTACTTGGGAATTCTTGCAAACCGAGTTCCGCAAGAAATATATCAGTCAAAAATTCATCGATCAGAAACGGAAAGAATTTCTTGAGCTTAAGCAGGGTTCTATGTCAATTACTGAGTATGAGAGAAAGTTTGTCAAACTTAGTAGATATGCTCGGGAATGTGTTTCATCCGAGGCTATCATGTGTAAACGCTTCGAGGACGGGTTGAATGAAGATATCAAACTGTTGGTGGGTATTCTAGAAATCAAAGAGTTTGTAGTGCTTGTCGAGCGAGCTTGTAAAGCTGAAGAGCTCAGTAAAGAGAAAAGAAAAGTTGATGATGGAGCTAGAGAGTTCCGTAAAAGATCTTCGAGAAAATCTTTTCATCAGTCATCGAAGAAATTTAGAGATGACTCAGGTCGATCTAAGAATACTTTGGGTTTTTCTGGACGAGATCGTGATCGACCCCCTATGAGTACACGAGCTACCTCTGTTGCCAGTGTTGGCAATGATCGTCAGGACAGATCTGAGTGCAAGCATTGTGGCAAATGGCATTCGGGATGCTGTAGATTTCGGGACTGCTCCTGTTTCAAATGTGGATTGGCTGATCATTTTATCTGAGATTGTCCGAAATTAGCTGAACAGAATACTGATTCGAGTGGGAGACCTAGTAACACTGTAATACGAGGCAGACCACCTAGACCTACGGCTAATACTAGTGGAAATCAGAGAGGGACTAAAAATACTACTGTACGTTCTGAGGCTCGTGCTCCTGCCAGAGCCTATGCTATACGAGCGCGTGAGGATGCTTCTTCGCCAGATGTTATTACCGGTATTTTCACTCTTTTTGATACTGATATTATTGCTTTAATTGACCTCGGTTCTACACATTCATTGTGTGTGAAACTTTGGCATCCAGTAAGACTCTACCTGTTGAGTCTACTGAGTTTGTGATTCGGGTGTCAAATCCTTTGGGCCGTTATGTGTTAGTTGACAAAGTGTGTAAGAAATGTCCCCTGATGATTCGAGGTTCTTACTTTCTAGCTGATTTAATGTTATTACCGTTTGACGAATTTGATGCCATTCTCGGTATGGACTGGTTAACTGTGCATGATGTAGTGGTGAATTGTAAGCGAAAGACAATTGACTTGAGATGTTCAAATGATGAGATAATACGAGTTGAGTCTACTGATTTAATTGGATTACCGGCAATGATATCTTCGATGTTAGCTCAGAAAAATATGAAAAAGGGGTGTGAAGCTTATCTTGCGTATGTTTTGGATAATAAAGAATCAGAAAAGAAACTCGAGACTGTGCCCGTGGTTTGTGAATATCCAGATGTGTTTCCCGAGGAATTACCTGGATTACCACCTATTCGGGAGGTAGAGTTTAGTATTAAACTAGTACTAGGGACTACACCTATTTCGATAGCTCCGTACCGCATGGCACCAACTGAATTAAAAGAATTGAAAACTCAGTTGCAAGAGTTGACAGATAGAGGTTTTGCTCGACCGAGTTTTTCTCCCTGGGGTGCACCAGTACTGTTTGTGAAAAAGAAAGACGGAACTATGAGAATGTGTATTGATTATCGTCAGCTGAATAAGGTAACGATAAAGAATAAATATCCGTTACCACGAATCGACGATTTGTTTGATCAACTGAAATGAGCCTCGGTATTTTCAAAGATAGACTTGAGATCGGGTTATTATCAGTTGCGAGTTAGAGACTCTGATGTGCCTAAAACGGCTTTCAGAATGAGGTATGGACACTATGAGTTCCTAGTGATGCCGTTTGGGCTCACTAATGCCCCTGCTGTTTTTATGGATTTGATGAATCGAATTTTCAAACAGTATTTGGATCGATTTGTAGTCGTGTTTATAGATGACATTTTGATCTATTCACATGACGAAACCGAGCATGCTGAACACTTGAAGTTAGTATTGCAGATTTTACGAGACAAGCAATTATATGCGAAGTTCAGTAAATGTGAGTTCTGGTTGAGGGAAGTCAGCTTTTTGGGGCATGTTGTATCCGTATCGGGTATCTGAGTTGATCCTAGTAAAATTTCAGCTATACTCGATTGGAAGCCTCCGAGAAATGTTTCAGAAGTTCGAAGTTTTCTGGGACTTGCCAGGTACTACAGACGATTTGTGAAAGGTTTCTCAATGATAGCAACACCGATGACAAAGTTGCTTCAGAAATATATCAAATTTGAGTGGTCAGAAAAGTGCCAGAAAAGTTTTGATCAATTGAAAACTCTTTTGACCGAAGCTCCAGTGTTAGTTCAGCCAGAATCCGGTAAAGAATTTTTGATTTACAATGATGCGTCTCTGAATGGTTTGGGCTGTGTATTGATGCAAGAAGGTAGAGTAGTAGCGTACGCTTCGAGACAATTGAAGCCACATGAGAAAAATTACCCGACTCATGATCTTGAGTTAGCTGCTATTGTTTTTGCTTTAAAAATTTGGCGCCATTGCTTGTTTGGGGAAAAATGTCATGTGTATTCCGATCACAAAAGTCTCAAGTACTTGATGACTTAGAGAGATTTGAATTTGAGACAAAGACGTTGGCTAGAATTATTGAAAGATTACAAGCTTGTCATTGATTACCATCTGGGAAAAGCTAACGTAGTTGCTGATGCATTAAGCCGTAAATCGCTGTTTGTTTTGCGAGCAATGAATGTGCACCTGTTTGTGTCCGTTGATGATGTATTAGTAGCGGAGTTAAAAGTAAAACTGTTATTGATGCAACAAATCCGTGAAGCTCAAAAAGTTGATGATGAATTAGTTGCAAAACGAGCATTATGTGTTTCGAAAGAGGATGCAGAGTTTTTGATTGATAGCAAAAATTGTTTGAGGTTTAGAAATCGATTATGTGTTCCAAGAAATTCAAAGCTTATTCCGATGATTTTGAACGAGGCTCATACCAGCCGAATGTCAATTCACCCGGGTAGTACGAAAATGTACAACGATCTGAAATGTCAGTATTGGTGGCATGGTATGAAACGAGACATTTTTGACTTTGTTTCGAAATGTTTGATATGTCAACAAGTGAAAGCGGAACATCAAGTGCCTTCTGGATTACTTCAGCCGATCATGATACCAGAGTGGAAATGGGATCGAATCACGATGTATTTTGTATCTGGGTTGCCATTGTCTCCGAGCAAGAAAGATGCGATCTGGGTGGTGGTTGATAGATTGACAAAGTCAGCTCATTTTATTCCCGTACGTACAGATTATTCACTTGATAAGTTAGCCGAACTGTATGTTTCTCAGATTGTAAGATTACATGGGGTACCTACTTCTATTGTGTCGGATAGAGATCCGAGATTCACATCGCGGGTTTGGAAGAAATTACAAGAAGCATTTGGCACTAAGTTACATTTTAGCACCGCTTTTCATCCCCAGACCGATGGTCAATCCGAGCGAATTATTCAAATACTCGAGGATATGTTGAGATGTTGCATTCTTGAGTTTAGTACTTTGTGGGAACGATATTTGCCTTTGATTGAATTTGCATATAACAATAGTTTTCAATCGAGCATCAAGATGGCACCTTATGAGGCTTTGTAAGGTCGTAAATGTCGTACACCCTTGTTTTGGACCGAACTCACTGAGAATAAGATTTACAGAGTTGATTTGATTAAAGAAGCCGAACAGAAAGTAAAAGTGATCCGTGAAAATATAAAAGTAGCATCAGACTGTCAGAAATCATATGCAGATTTGAAACAGAAGGATATAGAGTATCAGGTCAGAGACAAAGTGTTTCTTAAAGTTTCACCGTGGAAAAAGATACTCAGATTTGGCCGTAAAGGCAAATTGAGCCCGAGATTTATCGGACCGTACGAAATTTCAGAGTGGATTGGACCGGTTGCCTATAGACTACTTTTGCCACCTGAATTTGAAAAGATTCACAACGTTTTTCATGTTTCGATGCTTCGTCGGTACAGATCCGATCCTTGTCATGTGATTAATCCAGCAGAGATTGAAATTCAGTCTGATTTAAGTTATGAAGAGGAACCGGTTCGTATTTTGGCTCATGAAGTAAAATAATTACAGAATAAGACAATTTCGTTAGTAAAAGTGCTGTGGGTCAAACACGGGGTTGAAGAAGCTACTTGGGAGCTTGAAGACTCCATGAAAGAATGATATCCTAATTTATTAGCTGGTAAGATTTTCGGGGACGAAAATTTCTAAAGGGGAGAGAGTTGTGACAGCTCTAATTTGACCCTAGTCGAAAAGTGGTTTCGGGACCACAAAACTGAGTCACAAAAAATAATTAACCGATATATTCTATGTTTATTATATGTGTAAATGTATGTGTGAAAGTTTCATGCTTTAATTTTGTCATTTACATGTGAAATTTATTAAATAGGGCTTATATGAGACATTTTGAAATATGATAGGTTATTTTTGTAGTGGCCAAATAATTGATAGTGTAAATAAATGGGTTTGCATGTCTAATACCCCACTTTAGTAGTAGTGGCCGGCCATGATAATGATGGTAAGCAAAATATGTGTTGTATAATAATATTATATGATAATGGTTTAATTTATGAAATAAAATAAGAAAGAGTAATAGAAAAAGCAAAAGAAAAACAAAATATTGGTTTTCATCTTCTTCCTTAGGAGCCGAATGTTAAAGAAGAAAGGGGGATATAGCATTCGGTCATCTTAATCTCAAAACAAGCTCAAGAGCATAGAGGGGCAAATTCGGATAAGGGAAAAGAGAAAGTAGTAGAATAGCCGATCCGAGACTGTTCGAAAATATTCGAGGTAAGTGTTAAGTACTTATATATATAATATTATTCGAAAATGACATGACTAATTATGAGAATTTGGTGCTACTTGTTAATTATGTACATGGCCGAACGAAAATTTGTATTGGAAGTAAAAAAAAAAGTGATATGATTTCATGATCAAATGGTAGTGTTAGATGAAAATGAGAAAGATTTTACGTGTAAACTATTATGTATTTAATCGTGAGTGATGAAATGTGATAAAAGTGAATGAGGTATAGAATGATTTATTTAAATAATGATTATACCTAAATAGGTGTGATGGTGTTGTGTAAAACTTGTTGATTTGAATGTTGTACAGTATTATTCGGGCCTTGGAGCCTAGCAGGCTATAATGCTGGTGACATTATTTGGGCCTTTGAGCCTAGCAGGCTATAATGCCAGTGAGATATTTTTCGGGCCTCGAGCCTAGCAGGCAAAATGCCGGTGAATAAATTTGGGTTTTTAAAACCTAGCAGGCTGAATGTCGGTGAATTAATAAAAGTCCAAAACTAAAATACCTCATGTTAGAACGACGAATGAATTCATTCAATACGTTAAGTTGGCAAGGTGCGTATTATGTATTTATATGAGAGTATGATTAAATTGAACCATAAGAGTATGGTTTGATACATTTGTGAATGCATGTTATGTTTATATCTACGATTATGATATATTCGGTCACAGTGTGAAGGTACGTGGAAATGTTTGATTTATTTATGCCATATGAATTCGGTTTGAGTGAAATTAGAATGCTACGTATGCATTATATGCTTGTGAATATTCAGTCAATGATAATAAGTATATAAATAATGACCTTTTGAGAAATTGAATAATTGATGTATAATTGAGTTTATCTGTAGTATTACTTAAAACTTACTAAGCTTATGAAAGCTTACTCCGTTTACTATATTTCTCTGTTTATAGATTGTTGATTCCAGTTACCTGCTCGGGGAGAGGATTGTCAGCAACTCGTCACACTATCTATTTTTTTTGGTACTGCTATATTTTGGTGTTGGTATGGCATGTATAGAATAGACTTAGGTGAATGCTATTTTGAGATGTTTTGTATATATTTGCCATGTGAATATGGCAACTTTTGAATATTTTTATAAGTTTAATTTTCTATCTTTGATGGTAGTGGCTATAAGTATAATTGCTAATTGAATTAGGCAAAGGTGTATGTACTACTGTTGAAATTTGGATTAATAATTCTTCATAACCCATTCCGGCGAAGGACACGGGTCATAGGGGTGTTACATAGCTCAAGTCATTTAACATAATTTCAAGCTTCATATTCTACCAGAAAACATCAAAATAAACACATTTCACCTATGGGTACTTTTCCAAATATGAACCCTAGGTTAAATTATTGCTAGAATAAGCTAAATCAAGTTACCGGGACTTCAAAAACGTAAAGAACATTAAAAACGAGGCTTGGAATCACTTACTATGAAGCTTGGAAGCTTGACAAAACACTAGATTTGAAGAACCCTTGAAATTTTGGCCTAATGAAGAAGATGGATACATTTTGCCATCTTTTTCCCTTTTTTAATCTTTTAATTACCAATTGACTAAAAACCCTTCATTAAAACTTTAGTTATTTTTATCTATGTATGTCCATTTTTGTCCATGAAAACCTAATGGTCTAATTGCCATTCAAGGACCTCTACTTCAATTATACTCTTCAATTTAATCCTTTAGCATCTAAAACTCATATTTATCAATTTTTTCAATTAAGCCCTAGTAGGCAAATTAAGCATGCTATCTATAAAATTTTCCATCAATACTCTAACACATACATCTAATGACTCAATAAATTATAAAAATTAATCAGAATAAACTTTTCTATCTCAAATTCATGGTTTCACAATCACTGTTCCATTTAGGCCCTATTTTGGGATGTTATATTTCTTCCCCCTTTAAGGATTTTCGTCCTCGAAAATCTTACCTGTGAAAAGATTTGGATACTGTTTTCGCATAACCTCTTCAGGCTCCCATATAGCCTGATCTACCCCATGACTATTCCATAATACTTTAACAAGTGCAATACTTTTGTTCCTTAGTTCCTTGACCTCTTGAGCTAAAATCTATATCGGTTCTTCACCTTAAGTCATATCTTGCTGAATCTTAACCTCTATCTGTGAAATCACATGTGAAGGATCAGAACGGTAACAACGTAACATGGACACATGGAGCACATCATGAATCTTCTCTAACTCTGGCAGATAAGCTAACCGATATGCTAATGGTCTAACTCTTTCAGTCACCTCAAACGGTCCAATAAAATGTGGACTTCGTTTGCCTGTCTTGCCAAATATAAAGACTTTCTTCCACGGGGATACTTTCAAGGACACTTTGTCAACAACTTGATACTTAATCTCTTTTCTTTTCAAGTCTGCATAAGACTTCTATCTATCTGAAGTTGCTTTCAAGCAATCTTTGATAATTTTCACTTTCTCTTCAGTTTCTTTAACTAAAACAACCCCGTAAATCTGATTTTCTTTAAGCTCTGTCCAATACAAAGGTGTGCGACATTTACGTCCATACAAAGCTTCATAAGGTGTCATTTTCAAACTCTACTGGTAACTATTATTATAAGCAAACTCTACCAATGGCAAATATTTCTCCCAACTACCTTGAAATTCTAAGACACAATATCTGAGCATATCCTCAAGTATCTGAATAACTCTCTCTGACTGACCATCGGTCTGAGGATCGAAAGTTGTACTAAAACTCAACTTTCTGCCCAAAGCTTCCTGTAACTTCTTCCAAAACCGTGAAGTGAATCTCGGGTCTCTATCGGAAATAATCGATAATGGCACTCCATGTAATCTGACTATTTCTGAAATATACAACTCGGCCAACTTGTCAAGTGAATAATCTATATGAACTGGAATAAAATGAGCCGACTTCATTAGCTTATCAATCAAAACCCAAACTGCATCTTTCTTTCTTAGTGTCAACGACAATCCTGTCACAGAATCCATGGCAACTTGGTCCCATTTCCACTCAGGAACTAACACGGGCTGCAATAAACTTGAAGGTACTTGATGTTTGACTTTTACCTGCTGACAGATCAAGCATCTAGAAACAAACTCTAAGATATCTCTCTTTATTCCTACCCACCAATACATTTTCTTGAAATCATTATACATCTTTGTACTACCTGGATGAATAGACAAAGAACTGCTATGTGCTTCCTCTAAAATATTTCGAATAAGCTCATCATTCTTTGGTACACATATCCGATTTCTGAACATTAAACAACCGTCAGAACTAATTTGAAAATCTGAGTCTATACCCGACTCACACTTAGCTCTTTTGGCTTACAACTCACTGTCATTTTTCTAAACTTCACAAATTTCTTCAAGAAACATTGGCTTAGCTCTTAATTCAGCTAAGATAGAACCATCATCCGATAAATTTAAACTAGTATTCAAAGCTCTTAATGCAAATAAATATTTTCTACTCAAAGCATCAGCAACTACGTTTGCCTTACCTGGGTGATAACCGATCACTAGTTCATAATCTTTAATCAACTCTAGCCATCTTCTTTACCTCAAGTTCAAATCTTTCTGAGTCATCAAGTATTTCAAACTTTTATGATTAGTAAATATTCAGCACTTCTCACCATACAAGTGATGTCTCCAGATTTTCAATGCAAATACAATGTCAGCTAGTTCTAAATCATGTATCGGATAATTTTTCCCATGTGACTTTAGCTGTCTAGAGGCATAAGCAATTACCTTTCCTTCTTGCATAAGTACACAACCTAGTCCATTCAAGGATGCATCACTGTAAATCACAAACTCTTTACCCGATTCTGGTTGTCCTAAGACTGGAGCTTCAGTCAACAATGCCTTTAACTTGTCAAAACTCTGCTGACACTTTTCAGTCCATTCAAACTTGACATCTTGCTGTAGAAATCTTGTCAATGGAGTAGCTATCATGGAAAATCCCTTTACAAATCGTCTATAATAGCCGACGAGACCAAGAAAACTTCTGACCTCTGATATATTCTTGGGAGGCTTCCAATCAACAATGGTTGAAATCTTACTCGGATCGACTCTAATACCTTCACCTGAGACTATATGTCCAAGAAAAACAACTTCCCGTAACCAGAACTCACTTTTTCTAAACTTGGCATAAAGCTGATTATCTCTTAAAGTCTGTAAAATTGTTCTCAAATGCTCTGAATGCTCAGTCTTATCATGAGAATAAATTAAGATATCATCAATGAACACAACTACAAATTTATCCAAGTAAGGTCTAAAAATTATATTCATTAAGTCCATGAAAATGGTAGGAGCATTAGTCAAGCCAAATGGCATCACAAGGAACTCATAATGGCCATAACTAGTCCAGAAAGCAGTCTTCGAAACATCTGACTCTTTAACTCGCAACTGATAATATCTGGATCTCAAGTATATCTTGGAGAACACAGTAGCTCCCTTCAATTGATCAAACAAATTGTCAATTTTAGGCAGTGGATACTTGTTCTTAATAGTCACCTTGTTAAGCTACCGATAATCTATACACAATCTCATCGAACCATCTTTCCTTTTCACAAAGAGCACTAGTGCACCCCATGGTGAACAACTAGATCTTGCAAAGTCTTTCTCTATTAGTTCTAGCAACTAAACTTTCAATTCTCTCAATTCTTTTAGAGCCATTCTATAAGGAGCAATAGAAATGGGTGTTGTACCCGGAACCAATTCAATACCAAACTCAACTTCTCTAATAGGAGGCAAACCTGGTAGTTCTTCCGCAAACACATCAGGAAACTCACATACTACAGCCACTGATTCAATTTTCAACTCTGGATCTTTAGTATTCAACACAAAAGCAATATAATCTTCATATCCTTTTGTCAAGCATTTCTGAGCAGACATAACAGAAATCATGGCAATTGAATTATCTGACTCATCTGAATTAACCCGAAGAATTTCACCATTTTCGCATTTCAACTCATTGAATTTCTTTCCACAATTCACTGTCACGTCATGTGCAGTCAACCAATCCATACCAGGAATCATATCAAACTCATGAAAGGGCAATTTTTACATATTTTGTCTACTAATACATACTGACCCAATGGATTCAATACTTTAATCACAAATCCCGTAGACTCTATGGACATGTTCATATTAGGCTTCAATTTCATGCAAACATAAGAATGGGTCGAACCCAGATCAATCAAAGCAATAACATTAACATCATGAAGAGAAAATGTACCCGTAATTACATCAGGGGAGGATGCCTCTTCACAAGCACGGATAGCATAGGTCCTTGCAAGTGCTCTAACATCTGGTATCGCTGCTGAATCTCTAGGTGCACCTCTACCTGTAACTATTCTCGAAATTTTTTGAGGTCAACTTCTAACAGGGGCATTGCCTGATCTTACACTTGGTATTACTTCTCTGTTAACCATCTCAGGACACTCCCGAATAAAATGATCCGATGCACCACATCAGAAACAACCAATCTCAGTTGCTCGACATTGACTTAGATGAAGTCGACCACATTGAGGACACTCGGGTCTATCAGGTTGAATACTGCCAACACACGCAATTGAAGTAGTCTAAGCTTTCTGACCCATAAATCTTCTACCTCTGTTTCAGCTAGAATACCCTGCTGAAAAATTAGATCTCGTAGAGAACTCTCTAGGCCTCTTGGATGTATACTGAAATGAATTGCTCATCTGTCTTTTCTTCGTGTCTTACATCTCAATTTTAGCTTTACCATTTCCTTTCAGCAACTCCTCTACCTTATAAGCTTTTCCAACTAAAATGACGAACTCTTTTATTTATAAAACACTGACTGACAATCGAATATCATCATTGAGCCCATCTTCAAATCTCTTGCACATAATAGCTTTAGTAGACACACACTCTCAAGCATAATTACTGAGTCTGACAAATTCACGTTCATATTCAGTCACTGTCATTTTACCCTACTTTAGTTCAAGGAATTCTTTTCTTTTCTAGTCGATGAACCTCTGACTAATGTATTTCTTACTGAACTCCTCCTGAAAGAAATCCCAAGTAACCTTCTCTTTCGGTACTACTGACAAAAGTGTCTTCCACCAATGGTATGTCGAGTCTTGTAAAAGTGATACAACACACTTCATGCACTCTTCAGGTGTGAAGGATAACTCATCAAAGACCTTAATAGTATTTTCGAGCGAAAATTCAGCTTTCTCTACATCGTCATCTTTAGTAGCCCGAAACTCTTCGGCCCTTTGTTTTCTAATTTTATCAACTGGTGGCTTCTCTCTTCTGACTGTATCTGTGACTAGGGAAGCTACATGGGTAGTCTGAGGATCATGAGGGGGTGGAGGTCTAACGGCCGGATTCATACGAACGAACTCGGCAAACCATTTATTCATAGCTTGGAAAAAGGCTTCTCGAGCCCCTCCTCCTGACTAACTGTAACGGGCCTTTCACTACTATCTGGTGGCACTGTCCCTTCTACGGGAGTGGGCGCGCTACTTTCTACATCATCTGCACCAACTCATTCGGGATCTATAACTATAAAAAAAACATTTTAAAGTCATCAAGATTCGTCACACTATCAAAATATAAGTATGGCATGTATAGCTAGACTCTTACTCATACTGAATATTCTAAGAACCGACTATACTCTTGCTCTAATACCAATAAATGTAACACCCCTTACCCAATACCGTTGCCGGAGTCGAGCACGAGGCATTACCAGACTTATCTTACTTGTTCGGGGCATAAAAAGTTTTACTTCTAAAAAAATTAATTCTCTCACATTCATCCAGTATATCCCTAGAAAGGGCCCTTTAGGCCTTAAAATGTAAAATTGGAATGGTTCGGGACCAAGCCGGGAACATTAAAAATTTTTCGATTACTTACACAAATCAAAACAATTTATTTCACTATTCATAATAAAACTGTCTATCTACATAATAGTCACTAAATTAATTATAACTCAAGTTACGAAACTTGAAATTTAAATTTGTAAATTTTCCCTGAAACTAGACTCATATATATTCTTACCATTATTTTTTCAGAATTTTTGGTTTGGCCAATTTGTACAGTTTATTCAGTAAAGTTTCCCCTATTTTGCAGTTCAGTGGACCTGACCTCTCTTCACTAAAAATAAATTATCTCATTATACAGAAATCGGATAACGTTTCCGTTTGTTTCTAATGAAAAAATACTCACTAAGAAATCTATAAATGTAAACTTAAACTTATAATTATTTTCGTACAATTTCTAGTGATTTTCCAAAGTTCAAACCGGGGATCACGAAGTCACTCTAAACCAGTCTTACAGAAATTTAAATATCTCAGAATATAGACTTCTTTTGCTTCCTCTGTTTTTTTTTTCTATAAAAATAGACTCAATAAGCTTTAATTATATATCTCACCATCTAATTCCATTTCTAAAAATTTTAGTGATTTTTCAAAACCACATCACTGCTACTGTTTCCTAACTGTTCCATGGCCAACTCTTACTCTTTCACGGTTTCTTTGCATCAAACCTCATTTAGGCATACATAATACCAAAACATGTTCTTATTTAGCTATATCATAAGCTGATCATTACCAAGTATTCACATGACATTCTTTAATCATATCATAAGGACATACACACAAAATGGCCAAGTCCCTATACATGCCATAACTTAAAGTATTTCTAGTCACAAAATACCCAGATAACTCGTTGACAATGTGAGGCGATTTCTGACGTCCTTATGATTTTCCGAGTTGGCTTTACGATACTATAAAAAAAAAAGAAAAGAAAGGGAGTAAGCATGAAGTTTAGTAAGTTTGCATGTAAATAAATAACAGCATTCTAAATGAATTATCAAGATAACCTGAACCTTTCGAACATAGACTTATCTAACCTTCCCATTGGTACACTCTTTGAATTTTCCGTTGAACCATTTGGAATACTAAGATACACAGGTACCTTTCCTTTTTAAAACTACCATTGCCATGTCTTGACATGGTCTTATGTGGTATCCTTGCCTTATGAACTCACCATTGCCATGCCTTGGCATGGTCTTACATGGGATCTTTGCCTTACAGTAGTTTATTAATGCCATGTCTTGACATGGTCTTACATGATTTCCTTGCCTTATAAAACTTACCAATGCCATGCCTTGGCATGGTCTTACTTGTTATCTTTAAACCCTAATGTAATGACATTTGTATCCTATACATTCCTAAGGTTCAACCGGAACTTTTAAGTATCATTTCTCCGTCAATTCTTACTTGAATCATCAAAGAATAAATTTATAAAAAAAATATATAGATGCTGAAAAATGACATCATTAATTATAAATAATAAAACATTGCATATATTTACCGTAAACTTACCTCGATACAAAATATGATCAAATATTTTGATTTAGTCCTCAACCTTTTTCTTGCCTCAATCTAACCCTGAATTTCGTTCTTCTTGATCTATAATAGAAATTTTAACTTATTTAATATTCACATTTATCAAAACATTCCTTAACTCTAACTTTGGCAAAATTATGATTTTGCCCCTAAATTTTGCATATTTACACATTTTCCCCAAGGCTCGGAAAATGAAACTTTATCCCTAATTCTTATGTTTTATGACATTCTGGTCATTTATTTACCTACAACAACATCAGATTCCCACTTTAACATGTACTTATGATCATTAGGTATTTTTATCGATTATGTCGTTTTACTCTTTTTCGCTTAAAATTGCTTAGCTCAAGTCGTTTAACATAATTTCAAGCTTCATATTCTATCATAAAACATCAAAATAAACACATTTCACCTATGGGTATTTTTCCAAATATGAACCCTAGGTTAAATTAATGCTAGAATAAGCTAAATCAAGTTATAGGGACTTAAAAAACGTAAAGAACATTAAAAACGAGGCTTGGAATCACTTACTATGAAGCTTAGAAGCTTGACAAAACCCTAGCTATGAAGAACCCTTGAAATTTCGGCCTAATGAAGAAGATGGGCACATCTTGCCATCTTTTTCCCTTTTTTAATCTTTTAATTACCAAATGACTAAAATACCCTTCATTAAAACTTTAGTTATTTTTATCCATGTATGTCCATTTTTGTCCACGAAAACCTAATGGTCTAATTACCATTTAGGGACCTCTACTTCAATTATACTCTTCAATTTAATCCTTTAGCATCTAAAACTCATATTTATCAACTTTTGCAATTAAGCCCTAGAAGGCAAATTAAGCATGCTATCTATAAAAATTTCCATCGATACTCTAACACGTGCATCTAATCACTCAGTAATTTATAAAAATTAATCGGAATAAACTTTTCTATCTCAGATTTGTGGTTTTGCAACCTCTGTTCCATTTAGGCCCTATTTTGGGATGTTACATGGGGTCACACGGCCAGGTCACATGTCAGTGTCCCAGGGTCGTGTCCTTTACACGACTGAGACACATGGTCGTGTCTCTGCCTGTGTGGCCAAGAAAATGGCTATTTACCAAGCCATTTGCCATGTAACACCCCTTACCCATATCCGACATGGGAACAGGGTATGAGGTATTCCTGGACTTGAGTACTTTTAATCATTTAAAATCGAGACATAAAATTTCATCAATTTTAAACTTTTCAAACATATTCAAGACTATATACATTAAATTACTTTATACAATAGAGACCTTCAAATAACATAGGTCAGTATTTTAGGGCAACTCCTAGCAGCTTAATAATAATTAAACGAGTCCCCATACATGCCAAAGACTTAAAAATACTTTAAAACCTTTATATATCGATCAATAGTTTGATAGTGTGATTTAACCTCCGGCGACCTCCAACTCGAGCTAACATCTGCGACACTATAGGAAAAAGGAAAGGAAGGGAGTAAGCATTATAGCTTAGTAAGTAAATATGTAAATATTAATAAAAAATACATTATCATACATTAAACAAAGTCACAATATGTTCCCGGAACATTACCATCACAAACACACATACTTTCACTATTACAATTATGAACAAGTTTAAAATAAGCTATCTAGCAGAGTACCAGCAGCTAAATTATTTATTTCTAGAGCTACAAAACTCCAAATTACAAATCGTTAATTTTATTTGAAACTAGATTCACGTATATTCTTACCATAAAATTTTCATAATTTTTGGTCTAGCCAATTAGTACAATTTATTCATTTAAATTACCCATGTTTCACTGCTCAACTGTCCTGACCACTCTTCACTACAAATCAATATTTTCTTTGTACAGAACTCATATGATGTTATCGTTTATTTTATTTGAAACTAGGATTATTAAAGATTTCAAACATATAAATTATACTTACTTTCAACACCTCAGAAATCATAGTAAATATATTAATTTTACATTGAAACATGCATAAATTAATGCTTATTATACATATGAACTTACCTCGATACTAAAACGGCCATTTTAGTAACTTTCCCGATTTTTTATTTTTCTCCCATTCTAGGTTCAAATCTCATTTTTCGAGAATCTAAAACATCATATTTTACTTATTTAATTAATTTAATATTCAAAATAGTCCTTAACTCAAACTTTAGAAAAATTACAATTTTGCCCCTAAACTTTTGCATATTTACACTTTTGCCATGTAACACCCCTTACCCATATCTGACGCCTGAACAGGGTATGAGGTATTACTGGACTTGAGTACTTGTAATCATTTAAAATTGAGACATAAAATTTCATCAATTTTAAACTTTTCAAACATATTCAAGACTATATACATTAAATTACTTTATACAATAAAGACCTTCAAATAACATAGGTCAGTATTTTAGGCCAACTCCTAGCAACTTAATAATAATTAAACGAGTCCCCATACCTGCCAATGACTTAAAAATACTTGAAAACCTTTATATATCGATCAATAGTTTGATAGTGTGATTTAACCTCCGGCGACCTCCAACTCGAGCTAACATCTGCGACACTATAGGAAAAAGGAAAGGAAGGGAGTAAGCATTATAGCTTAGTAAGTAAATATGTAAATATTAATAAAAAATACATTATCATACATTAAACAAAGTCATAATATGTTCCCGGAACATTACCATCACAAACACACATACTTTCACTATTACAATTATGAACAGGTCTAAAATAAGCTATCTAGCAGCGTACCAGCAGCTAAATTATTTATTTCTAGAGCTACAAAACTCCAAATTACAAATCGTTAATTTTATTTGAAACTAGATTCACGTATATTCTTACCATAAAATTTTCATAATTTTTGGTCTAGCCAATTAGTACAATTTATTCATTTAAATTACCCAAGTTTCACTACTCAACTGTCCTGACCACTCTTCACTACAAATCAATATTTTCTTTGTACAGAACTCATATGATGTTATCTTTTATTTTATTTGAAACTAGGATTATTAAATATTTCAAACATATAAATTATATCCCATAATTATTTTTTTACAATTTTTAATGATTTTTCAAACTCAGAATAGGGGATCACATAGTAATTCTGAACCAGTCTCATAGAAACTTAAATATCTCAGAATATAGAAATCATTTGCTTGGTCTGTTCCTGTTATATGAAAATAGACTCATTAAGCTTTAATTTGATATCTCATTCGGTCTCCGATTCAATTTATACTATTTTTGGTGAATTTTTAGATTCTCATCACTGCAACTATCCAGAACAGTTTTATTGTCAATTATGATCTTTCACACTTCAATTGTATTCATCACTTACCTATAACAACCCTTCCAATTTCCAATCACATATCAAGCATATTACTCATAAGTTACACACGAATATACTTACACTTATCTTCACAAAGTCATACACAATTTCATTTAATCAATTTCCCAGTTGAACACTTCAGAATAATAACAGATACACGATGGTATCGCACACAGTCCACCTTTAAAATCGAAGCTCTCTTGTACACATAGTGGCCTTCACTTAGCACCACTCATGTGACCTAGCTCGACTGTACACATAATTTTGGCTCTCTTGTACACATGGTGTACACATAGTATCACCCATGTGACCTAGCCACTTTATCTCGTGGCTCTCTTGTTTACATGGTGTCCTTCACCTGGAACCACACATGCAACCTAGCTACATCTATCTCGTAGCTCTCTTGTCTACATGGTGTACACATAGTATCACCCATGCAACCTAGCTACCTCATAATGTCTCGTAGCTCTCTTCTACACATGGTATACATCCCTTATTACACATGTGACCTAGCTACATACCATCTGTATCTTTCGATTCCGAAGGTTCAAACAGGAAGTATCTCACTATCTAATACTTCATTCCATTCTTCCAATAGTCAATTATGATTCAAAAATCAGCTACAATACATAAAATATGGTGAAATATAAAAACGTAATAAAGATAATGTATTATTTACATACAAACTTACATACTTTCTCGTTTCCATGTCGAATTAATATTGAACATTTAAATCATAGTAAATTGTATTTACTTTCAACACCTCGGAAATCATAGTAAATATATTAATTTTACATTGAAACATGCATAAATTAATGCTTATTATACATATGAACTTACCTCGATACTAAAACGGCCATTTTAGCAACTTTTCTGATTTTCGATTTTTCTCCCATTCTAGGTTCAAATCTCGTTTTTCGAGAATCTAAAGCATCATATTTTACTTATTTAATTAATTTAATATTCAAACAGTCCTTAACTCGAACTTTGGCAAAATTACAATTTTGCCCTTAAACTTTTGCATATTTACACTTTTGCCCCTAGGCTGGAATTAAACTTCATCCCTTATTCTTATGTTTTATGACATTTTGATCATTTTCCCTTCTATGGCAACATCAAATTCTCACTCTAACACATAGTTATGAACAATAACAACTTTTACCGATTAAGCCGTTTTACTCATTTTTGCTTAAAACCGCTTAGCAAAAGTTGTTTAACATAATTTCAGCCTTCATATTCTACCATAAAACATCAAAATAAACACATTTCACCTATGGGTATTTTTCCAAATATGAACCCTAGCTTAAGTTATTGCTAGAATAAGCTTAATCAAGTTACCGGGATTCTAAAAACATAAAGAACTTGAAAAACGGGGCTAGAACGGACTTACTATTGAGCTTGGAAAGCCTGAAAACCCTAGCCATGGCTTCCCCCCATGCTAATTTTGGCCACCATGAAAAAGATGTGTCAATTTTGGCTTTATTTTCCCATTTTATTTCTTTTAATTACCAAATGACTAAAATGCCCTGAAGGCCTTTCTTTAAAATTTTGTCCTATTCATGCCCATTTTTGTCCAAACGAAATATAATGGTCTAATTACCATTTAAGGACCTCCTCTTTAAAACCCTTTCAATCAAGTACTTAAGAATTAGAACACATATTTTGCAACTTTTGTAATTTAGTCCTAAAAGTCCAATTAAGCACTTTATCACTAAAATTTCTTAACGATATTTTTATACAATATTTTATTCAATAAATAAACCTTAAAACTTAATCAGAATAAAATTTTTGACTTCGAATTCGTGGTTCTAAAACAATTGTTCTGTTTAGGCCCTAAATCGGGCTGTTATAGCAACTTCTGCAAATAAGCCCTAATAGGCAAATTAAACATGCAATCAATAAAATTTCTTATCAATACCTTAACACATGCATCTAATCACTAGGTAAATCATAAAAAAATTAATCGAAATAAAATTTTCTATCTCAGATTTGTGGTTTCGCAACCACTATTCCATTTAGGCCCTATTTCGAGATGTTACATTTCTTCCCCCTTTAGGGATTTTCGTCTCCGAAAATCTTACCGGTAAAAAGATTCAATATCTTTTCTCCAAATTTCTTAAACATCTCCAAACAAATTTTATTCAAAGCAGCACTTTCAAAATCACCCCACTATCAAATTGAAATCCAATATAACAAAGTTTCAACTCTGTATGACCTCTATATTATTCGAAAACTATTTCCAATTCTCACATTTGCTTTCAGTTTTTTTAACCAAAAACTCTGCATTCAGCTATTAATACAGCTCAATCATTATTCTTCTGTTTAATTCTATCATTACTAAATCCACATTATCTCATTCACAATCAAAATTTATTTTTAAAAAAAATCCAGCAATCATTTACTTTAAGCATCATACCTGGATTAGTTAATTAACTAAGTCTAATCTTTCTTTAACTGTAACATTTCAGAATTTAGAAAATCTTCATATTAACTTGACATCTTTTCTGCAACTAAGTTCATTTATTAAACCATTCTCAAATGCTATCACATTGTCAATTAATCTTATTGGAAGGGGGTGAGGCTGTAACACTTCTAACTTGCCTCTTATATATTCATGCATATAACTTAACACTCATCAATATATATATATAATTTGCTTCAAATAACTCAACATGCATATTCATTTTACACAACCCTCCTATCATCTTATACAAACAAATACACTTATACATGTGTTCATAATTCTCAAATAGAATTACTCATAACATTCATTTAATTTCACAAGTTACACCCATAGCATAACACAATTGCCAAGCAACATGAAAACTTACATAATATAAACTTTCCCTTTATCTCATCTTTCATATTCCAAGAGAAATTCTTATTCGCGACTTATTCATTATCACATAAACATCATGAACTAATACTCTTACCTTTTACGAGTCTCATTTCATCTTAATATTATCACAGTTATATAATTCACTTTAGACAAACTTACACACATATTCATATCTTAAAACAAATGCACTCAAACATACATTCCATGAATTTGAGTAAATCTATTTATTACATTCACTTAGTCAAATAAGTTAGACACATAACATCATGTCAATGTCAAACGAACATGGATGAGTTCATAACGATGTAAACTTTCGTTTCTTTTCACTTTTCTATATTTCTCCACTTATGTCTATTTCATTTTACACTTGATCTCACACATATCATCACAAGTCACCAAGATCAATTTTTAAGTACACCATTATATCCACCAAATTATATGAACTTACTTAACCCCTTTTTATACTATCGATCGTAGCTCGGTTGGAAAACACTTCTGTCTCAACCGAACTATTTCATCGGGATCGGGAGGCATCACACTATCACAGGTAGTAATATGGTATGTATACCTTAACTCTTACACATGTTAGGTTAGTCCGAGAACTGACTAAACCATAGCTCTGATACCACTACATGTAACACCCCTTACCCGTATCCGACGCCGGAATAGGGTATGAGGTATTACTGGACTTGAGTACTTGTAATCATTTAAAAATCAAGACATAAAATTTCATCAATTTTAAACTTTTCAAACATATTCAAGACTATATACATTAAATTACTTTATACAATAGAGACCTTCAAATAACATAGGTCAGTATTTTAGGCCAACTCCTAGCAATTTAATAATAATTAAACGAGTCCCTATACATGCCAATGACTTAAAAATACTTTAAAACCTCTATATATCGATTAATAGTTTGATAGTGATATTTAACCTCCGGCGACTCCAACTCGAGCTAACATCTGCGACACTATAGGAAAAAAGAAAAGAAGGGAGTAAGCATTATAGCTTAGTAAGTAAATATGTAAATATTAATAAAAAATACATTATCATACATTAAACAAAGTCACAATATGTTCCCGGAACATTACCATCACAAACACACATACTTTCACTATTACAATTATAAACAGGTTCAAAATAAGCTGTCTAGCAGAGTACCAGCAGCTAAATTATTTATTTCTAGAGTTACAAAAATCCAAATTACAAACTGTTAATTTTAACTGAAACTATATTCACGTATATTCTTACCATAAAATTTTCATAATTTTTGGTCTAGCCAATTAGTACAATTTATTCATTGAAATTACCCTTATGTCATTGCTCAACTGTCCTGACCACTCTTCACTACAAATCAATATTTTCTTTGTACAGAACTCATATGATGTTATAATTTATTTTATTTGAAACTAGGCTTATTAAGGATTTCAAACATATAAATTATATCCCATAATTATTTTTTTACAATTTTTAATAATTTTTCAAAGGAAGAACAGGGGATCACATAGTCATTCTGAACCAGTCTCATAGAAACTTAAATATCTCAGAATATAGAAATCCTTTGCTTGTTCAGTTCCTGTTATATGAAAATAGGCTCATTAATATTTAATTTGATATCTCATTCGGTCTCTGATTCAATTTCTACTCTTTGTGGTGAATTTTTAGATTCTCATCACTGCAACTATCCAGAATAGTTTTATTGCCAATTCTGATCTTTCAAACTTCAATTGTATTCATCGCTTACCCATAACAACCTTTCCAATTTCCAATCACATATCAAGCATATTACTCATAAGTTACACACGAATATACTTACACTTATCTTCACAAATTCATACACAATTTCATTTAATCAATTTCCCAGTTGAACACTTCGGAATAATAACAGATACACGATGGTATCGCACACAGTCCACCTTTAAAATCGAAGCTCTCTTGTACACATAGTGGCCTTCACTTAGCACCACTCATGTGACCTAGCTCAACTGTACACATAATTTTGGCTCTCTTGTACACATGGTGTACACATAGTATCACCCAAGTGACCTAGCCACTTTATCTCGTAGCTCTCTTGTTTACATGGTGTCCTTCACCTGGAACCACACATGCAACCTAGCTACATCTATCTCGTAGCTCTCTTGTCTACATGGTGTACATATAGTATCACCCATGTGACCTAGCTACCTCATAATGTCTCGTAGCTCTCTTGTATACATGGTATACATCCCGTATTACACATGTGACCTAACTACATATCATCTGTATCTTTCGATTCTGAAGGTTCAAACGGGAAGTATCTCACTTTCTAATACTTCATTCCATTCTTCCAATAGTCAATTATGATTCAAAATCAGCTACAATACATAAAATATGCTGAAATATAAAAACGTAATAAAGATAATATATTATTTACATACAAACTTACATACTTTCTCGTTTCCATGTCGAATTAATATTGAACATTTAATTCTTCATAATTATACTTACTTTCAACACCTCGGCAATCATAGTAAATATATTAATTTTACATTGAAACATGCATAAATTAATGCTTATTATACATATGAACTTACCTCGATACTAAAACGGCCATTTTAGCAACTTTTTCTATTTTTGATTTTTCTCCCATTCTAGGTTCAAATCTCGTTTTCCAGGAATCTAAAACATTATATTATACTTATTTAATTAATTTAATATTCAAAACAGCCCTTAACTCAAACTTTGGAAAACTTACAATTTTGCCCCTAAACTTTTGCATATTTACACTTTTTCCCCTAGGCTCAGGAATTAAACTTCATCCCTTATTCTTATGTTTTATGACATTTTGATCATTTTCCCTTCTACGGAAACATCAAATTCTCACTCTAACACATAGTTATGAACAATAACAACTTTTACCGATTAAGCCGTTTTACTCATTTTTGCTTAAAACCGCTTAGCAAAAGTTGTTTAACATAATTTCAGCCTTCATATTCTACCATAAAACATCAAAATAAACACATTTCACCTATGGGTATTTTTCCAAATATGAACCCTAGCTTAAATTATTGCTAGAATAAGCTTAATCAAGTTACCGGGATTCTAAAAACATAAAGAACTTGAAAAACGGGGCTAGAACGGACTTACTATTGAGCTTGGAAAGCCTGAAAACCCTAGCCATGGCTTCTCCCATGCTAATTTCGGCCTCCATGAAAAAGATGAGTCAATTTTGGCTTTATTTTCCCTTTTTATTTCTTTTAATTACCAAATGACTAAAATGCCCTGAAGGCCTTTCTTTAAAATTTTATCCTATTCATGCCCATTTTTGTCCAAACAAAATATAATGGTCTAATTACCATTTAAGGACATCCTCTTTAAAACCCCATTTCAATCAAGTACTTATGAATTAGAACACATATTTTGCAACTTTTGGAATTTAGTCCTAAAAGTCCAATTAAGCACTTTATCAGTAAAATTTCTTAACTATATTTTTACACAATATTTTATTCAGTAAATAAACGTTAGAACTTAATCAGAATAATTTTTTTGACTTCGAATTTGTGGTTCTAAAACCATCGTTCCGTTTAGACCCTAAATCGGGCTGTTACAGCAACTTCTGCAAATAAGCCCTAATAGGCAAATTAAACATGCAATCTATAAAATTTCTTATCAATACTCTAACACATTCATCTAATCACTCACATACACACTTTCAATGGCACTTAACGTGGCACAATTAAGCTACCAAGACAACTATAATCAAGGCTTAAACATAACAAAACAATTATTTACTGCTCATAACAAAACTATCCACTTGAGTCATTGTCACTAAATTATTTATATCCTGAGCTACAGAACTCTAAATTAAGATCTGCTTGAGTTCAAAACTAGACTCAAATATCTTCCTACCGTAAAATTTTCTGAATTTATGATTCAGCCAATAAGTACAGTCAATTCTTCAAATTTCATCCCTATTCTACTGTTTGATAGACCTTTCTTCACTAGAAATTAATTATCTCTTCGTACGGGATTCAGATGATGTTCCTGTTTGTTTCTCTTGAAAATAGAGTCATTAAGAATTTAAACATATACATTTTAATCCCCAAGTGTTTTTATACAATATTTAAAGATCTTCCAAAGTCAAAACAGGGGAACCCAAAATCATTCTAACCTCGTCTTATAAAAATTCAAATATCTCATAAAATGAAATTCTTTTGCTTACACCATTTCTTCTATGTAAAACTAGACTCAATAGGATTTAATTTCATATTTTATTCAACCTCTAATTTGATTTCCACAATTTTTGGGGATTTTTCAAATTTATACTACTGTTGCAGTCCAAAACTTTTTTAATGCTAATTTTACTCCTTCATGATTCCCTTGTACTAACTTTCATTAACATACCATTATAAACCACACCATACAATGGCATTGGCATAGGCATATGTGTAATTAATATACTTGCAACCTATTAGCCAATATAAGCCAATTTATATGGCTACATACCAAATCAAATCCTTATTCATTACAAGCCAATACATTTGGCCATATCATAATGACACATACACAAAATGATAGCTTAACATACTTACATTCACTTATACCCCAAATGATAGCTTGTGTAACACCCCTTACCTATACCCGAGACCGAGTCAAAGTACGAGACATTACCAGAATTATACTTGGACACTTTCAGAAAATATATGATATAAAATTTCATTCTAATTTAAAACCGACTAAAAAACATCATAGTGTGACCTACAAGGTCCAAAACATACATTAAAAGTGATCCGGGACTTAACCGATAATTATAGAAAATTCTAGAAAAATTACTAGGTTATGCCTCACACGCTTGTGTGGAGGTGAAGCACATGCCCGTGTGCTTAGGGACATGCCCATGTCCCTCACACATGTTGAATTATTTGGATTTATTTTTCAATTCGAACCTACAAGGGTTTTCACACGACCAAGCACACGCCCGTGTTCCTGGCCCGTGTCCCTCACACGGCCTAGACACCCCTGTGTCCAAAAACCCAGACAATCTGTTTATGACATCATCATTCATTTTGAGACACACGGCCAAGGCACACGCCCGTGTGCTAAGCCATGTCCTCTACACGATTGAAACACAAGGCTGTGTCTCTACCTGTGTGTTTACTACCATGCAAACTGACCTAAAATTTTAGGTACAGGGGACACAAGACAGGGCAACATGCCCATGGGTTTGACGGTGTGTCACACACGGCCTAGACACATGCCCGTGTGTCTACCTATGTGGACCTTTTTAAGGCTATTTTCCAAGCCTTTAATCACCCTCTATCAGCCATACACACTTATAGACTTCAATGGTATTTAACATGGCCTAATTATACATTTAAACAACCTTGACATGACTCACTGCATGTTAACCTCATCTCATCGGTTTAGCACATGCTAAATTATCCTTTTCATATTAAGGATTAACATAGCATATTTTACTTTTTACACTTAGGTCATATTATAATGATATACCATTATATGCTATGTCCACTCTCAATGCAACACCCTAAAATTATGGAGTCTGTAATTTTGCTTGGCTTAGCATAAATTCCATGTTTGCTTGAATGATTAGTTGATTTAAGTGTGTTTGGGGGTGTCTGAGTAGTCCTAGGTTCAAGCTTCAGCTTTTGCAGCATTTTTGTTTTGCCCGCAAAAGAACCTAAGCACTGGTACTTAGGCTTTATAAATAATGATGTCAATTAGTTAGCACAAAAAGCCTTGTGGCTTGGTGGCATGTGGTTTGGTTTGGCAGTTGGAGGGCAGGGGTTCGAATCCCATGGAAGGTAATGAATGTTAATTTTGTTGCTTGGGACGGCAGGAGTTTGTAGTGAATTCAAACTCTGCTGGGGGAAGTTTGAACTGGTCTTGGTTTGTTGGGATAGGATAGGGAGAGATAAGGGGACTGATTTGGGGAGATTTTCTAGGAGTTGGAGGAGAGGAGTGTTGTAGCCGAAGTGGGCATCTTGCTTGTGCAAATTTAGCTAAGGGAAAAGCACTCTGGCATTTTCGGTATTTTGGATTTTTTAAGGAGAAGCCGAAATCTCTTTTTGTTCCATCCTCGGGATTTTGTTCATCTTTTGGTTCTTTTGGTCCATTTCAGGGTACCTTTCTTCTCTTGTGTTGAATTCATTCTCTTCTTTTCTTGTTTTGTTACATTTCATTCTGGCCAAATAACTCCACTCTTTCCCTCACCTATTTGGATAGTTGAGTTGAACATCTTCTTGAATTGTATTCTTTCTCTACTCGTTCTTAAGAGCGTCTTCTGTCTTGGTGTACTGGCTGAAACTCCCTTGGTTCTTCTCCCTCTCGACTTAGTTGGGTGGTTCATTGGGCTAGCTGAATATTCTTCTGTCTAACTGAAGCTCTCCCTGGTAAATCAAGGTAAGTCTCCTCTTGGGTCGCCGAATCCCTAACAGTAGCCGAACTTTGCTATCGTTCTCAACTATGGCTATGCCACTGCTCCTTCTTCTGTCATATTATGTTAGACTCCGTTCTTGGCATTGTGCGCTAGACAGTGGTGGTTGTTGGGTTTAGGCCGAATACTGCCGCCCTCCTCTTCTAGTCTTCGTTTGGGTAAGAGGCTTATGTGGTTAAGTGGTTTATATTAAGGTTGTGTAACAAGTGTACTTTAACGTAGCGTGTTGCCATCAAGGGGGTGATTGGAGGTTAAAGAGATTTGAAACCTACTTGGGATATCAAGGTAAGCGTTACGCATTGTTGAGATTTATGAGTACATAGTTGGGTGGCTAACTCAAATGTTTGAGAACTGACAAGGGATCATTATCTTGGTTTTAGATTGAGTGCGCGGAGTTTGACATGTTTCTCTCCAAAAAAGTGTGTAACTGTACACCATTCCTATTACTGATCAAAAGCCGAAAGGTGTGCATTCACACTCCTGCTTTACTACAGTTCGGCAAAAGCCGAAAAGCCGAAATGTCAGTATTTGTGATCTCGCGAGCGTGCAAACGCTCGCAAGGTGAATCGAGCCTCAAACTTTGGGCGACAGACTGTAGAGGCCACCGCGAGCGCTCTCGTCGGCTCAGGCCGTTATAGGCCTCTATGGGCTGGTATGGTTCGTGTCGGCCCGATGGGCTCGAGGGTCCACGCATCGTAAAAGTTCACGAAAGATGATAAACATTGGACTGGGCCATGAAAATAGCATAACCATGGCTAGATTTAGGCTAAAAGGGGCCATGCGAGTCTGTGGGCCCACTTGGGTCAGGTAATGGGCCTTAGGCCCATTTACACTGTTTTAGCCACATGGGTTGCCTGAGTCGCTCATGACGACTGTAGACCTTTTGAAGGGTTTTTATCTGTACTGAAATCCTAAAATCAGTTAAATGACTGAAATATCCCTGGGGGGTAAAAATTATAGATTTACTCCTAACTGATGGTATGACCTTTATAATGCTAGCGGTGGGTTAATTAATGTGTTGATGACATTTACATGTTTGATTATGAGCATGGTATACTGTATACATGTATTATTTATGACATGACATCTGCATGGGGTGGGTTAAGATATGGAGGAAGTATTGTACTAGTGACTATGTCACATATGCTATTACTGGTGGCTTGCCACACTTACTGTTACTGGCAGCTATGCTGCATTATCATTATTACTAGCAGCTTTGCTGCAATATTGGTATGCTGGTTGGGTGGGTTGATTGATATCCCCACAGGTGTGTTGGTTGGTACGGGTGGTGCGCTGGCTGGTATGGAATGGTCTGTAATATGCATTTATACTGATACTGTATTGGGTTTGGCCCAGACTGTACTGATACTGTGTATTCACTGTTGATTATTATTGGGATTACACACTGAGTTTTCGTAAACTCACACTATTTCTAACTGTGCAGGTAATCCCTAAGCTTTGATGGTTTGGAGCTGCGAGGGACTCAGAGACGGCTGCACTACTGTTTCAGTTTTTTTTAATTGTAATTAGATTTCATTTCGGGTTTGCATTTATGTAATAAGGCCGTTGGTAGGTTTTAAGTTTTAATTTGGATTTTTATTTCTTACACTAAACTGCCAGTTTAGGAAAACACGAGTTTTCAAAATGGCATGATTTTCTAAGGAACACGAGCTTCCAACAACAAAGTCTTTAAAATGCTTTCACGATTTTAAATGATGTAATATACCAAAGGAAAAATAACCTGTAAACGTTTTGACGAGAACTTTAGTTAAATAATAATAAAAGGTTTTAGATTCAGTAATGGATTTTTTTCGGAAAGATCAAATTTTGAAAAACCATGTGATGCGGTGCACCAGATTCGACCGTAACGTCTAGGCTGGGTTTGGGGTGTTACATTTAGTGGTATCAGAGCCGAGTTACAAAACTCGACTGTGGTGTGGGTATCTGAAATTGGTTTTGAATTTTTTTCAATAAAACTTAAAATGTTTTTGGGATGATGTTACTGAAAGTGTGGCACACCGAGTCTCCAGTGCCAAATCTGTAAGTTCTCTACTAGTATTTACTGTTCTAAGTTGTAAAGTGATGCTAGAAAACTGTTATAGATGGTAGCATTAAATCTCTAGTTAGAGTAAACTGAGACTGTAAAAGACTGCTATTGGTAGTGGGACCTCGATCTACGGAACAAAACTCTAAATACAGTTTACCATAAAATATCTTTTATTAATAAACAGAAATTATAAACTGATAGCATAAAACTTTTAAATATAGATAAAGTAAATATCGGTATGAGCGCTAGAGGTACTCGTGGAAGGGGTACGCGAGGCCGTGGTAGAGGCCGGGTGGTGCTGGGGCTGGGTCTTCAGCGTCGAGTCACATGCCTGCTAGGGAGACACCAGCTTCACCAATTACTGACACTGGGTCTCATGATCGGGCAATTGGGGATGATGCCTTTCTAAGGTGATGCTGCGAGTTCTTGAAAGGGTCGCTGGAGCGAGTTCGGGGATCAGTGGCCCGAGGGTCAATTTCTAAGCGACTCCGGTCCAATGGGGCGGAGATTTTTAGGGGTGTTTCTAGAGTAGCCCCGAACGTGGCAGAATATTGGTTAGAGGCTACAGAGCGGATAATGGATGATCTAGACTGTACCGTGGAATAGAAATTGAAGGGGGTAGTGTCGTTGCTGTTGGATGAGGCTTACCAATGGTGGCTCACTGTGAGGGAAGGTATGCAAGTTGACCGTCTGACATGGGATTTCTTTAAGGCGTCCTTTCAAGGGAAGTATGTAGGAGCAAGTTATGTGGACGCCTGAAAGAAGGAATTTCTAAACTTGACCCAAGGGAATAGCACTGTGGCGACATATGAGGAAGAGTTTCTGCGGTTGAGTCGTTATGCTCGTGGGACAGTAGCGACGGAGTACGAACTTTGTGTGTGTTTTGAGGATGGCCTTTGAAATGAGTTGAGAGTTTTGATAGCTCCGTAGAGGGAGCAAGACTTTACTGCTTTAGTGGAGAAAGCAAAGATTGCTGAGGATGTGAAACGCTCTGAGCGCCAAAATCGTGAGAAAGACAGGGGTAGAGGTAAAAGGGATTTTGGGCCCTCTGGTTCTGCGGGTAGGCCTGTTAAGAGGGCCAGATTTGATGGGCCAGTCCGAGCTGAAGATCTTGTTGTTGCTGCAAGACTGTAGCCCTATGCTGACTGTGGGAAATTACATTTGGGTGAGTGCTGGAAAAAGATTGGAGCATGCTTTAGATGTGGGTCTATAGATCATCAGGTAAGAAATTGCCCGTAGAAGCCTACTCAGATGCAAGCAACAGGATAGGGTTATGTTCAGCCTGTGAGAGGTGGTCAGCCACCGAGAGGTCATGGATAGGCCAGAGGTGGAAATGGGTTTGGATGGGGTCGTGGAGCACCGAGTAGAAGCATAGGTAACACTGAGGCGAGACAACCAGCCTTGGTTTATGCTGCTCATCACCGAGAGGAAAGTGATGCCCCTGATGTTATAACTGGTATCTTCTTGATCCATAATTCACCCTTTATTGCTTTAATTGATGTTGGATCTACGCATTCGTATGTTACGCGTAATGTGTCCGAGATGTTGAGTATTCAGTTTGAGAGCATTGCTAGTGAAATGACTGTGGTGAGTCCGCTAGGGCAATCGGTTAGGGTTGATAAGTTATTCACGGACGTGCCTTTGGAAGTTCAAGGGGTCATTTTTCCTACAAATTTGATGGAACTGCCATTCGGGGAATTTGATATTATTTTAGGCATGGATTGGCTAGTGAAGCATCATGCAAAGCTAGATTGTGCTGCTAAACAGTTGGTGTTGAGGACTACGGAGGATGGGGAGGTGACAGTAATAGGGGAACGAAGAGATTTTTTGTCTAATGATATATCGGTGTTAAAAGCTGAGAAGCTGGTTCGCAAAGGTTGTGAGGCATTCCTGGCTTATGTTAGTAATTCTGAGACTGAAAGTCTTTCTGTTGAGGATGTTAAAACTGTTAAGGAGTTTTTGGATGTCTTTTCGGAAGAGCTTCCGGGCTTGCCCCCCGACCTTGAGGTAGAATTTAGAATTGAGCTTCTACCAGGAACAACTCCAATGTCCGTCACCCCTTATAGGATGAAACCAAAGGAGCTAGTGGAGTTAAAGGCTCAAATTCAAGAGTTGTTAGACCGGGGATTCATTCGACATAGTGTGTCTTTGTGGGGAGCACAGGTATTCTTTGTGGAGAAGAAGGATGGGTCCATACGCATGTGCATTGACTATCGTCAACTGAATAACCTGACAATCAAGAACAAGTACCCTTTGCTGAGGATTGATGATCTATTTGATCAGTTGCAGGGAGCTGCTGTGTTCTCAAATATAGATCTTCGATCTGGGTACCATCAGCTGAAGGTTAAGGAAGCTGATGTGTATAAGACAACGTTTAGCACTCGTGATGGTCATTACGAGTTCCTACTAATGCCGTTTGGGTTAACGAATGCACCAGCTGCTTTCATGGACATGATGAACCGAGTATTTCAACCCTATCTGGATCAATTCGTAGTAGTGTTCATAGACGATATTTTAGTGTATTCGAAAACTGAGGAGGAGCATGATGAACATTTGCAGATTGTTCTTCAAATTCTGAGACAGAAGCAGTTGTACGCAAAGTTCAGTAAGTGTGAGTTTTGGTTGCGAGAGGTGACCTTTCTGGGTCACATGGTGTCTGCCGAGTGGATTAGGGTCAACCCTCGAAAAATTGAAGTTGTATTGGGTTGGAAACCACCAAAGACTGTATCTGAGATTCGAAGTTTTCTGGGTTTAGCTGGGTATTAGAGACACTTTGTGGAAGGGTTTTCAGTGATAGTTGCACCTATGACTAAATTGCTACGTAAAGGGGTGCCATTTGTTTGGTCTGATAAGTAGGAAGAGAGTTTTGAGAAGTTGAAGAAAGTTTTAACTGAGGCTCCTGTTTTGATACAGCCGGAGTCTGGGAAGGAATTTACTGTTTACAGTGATGCGTCACATGTTGGGTTGGGGTGTGTGTTGATGCAAGAAGGGAAGGTAGTTGCTTATGCTCCGCGACAACTTAAACCTCACGAGGTGAATTATCCCACTCATGATGTGGAGTTAGCAGCGGTGGTGTTTGCACTAAAAATTTGGAGGCATTATCTGTATGGGGAAAGAATGATTATTTTCACGAACCATAAAAGCATAAATACCTCCTTACTCAGAAGGAGTTGAACCTTTGGCAACGAAGATGGATTGAGTTACTTAAAGATTACGATTGTTCAATTGAGTACCACCCAGGCAAGGCGAATGTGGTAGTTAACGCATTGAGCCGTAGAGTTGTCTTTGATTTAAGAATAATGTTTGCTCGCCTTAGCCTATTCGATGATGGTAGCTTGTTAGCTGAACTGCAAGTGAGATCGACTTGGACTGATCAAATTAAGGAGAAACAGTTGTTGGATGAGTCGTTAGTTCCTAATTTTCAGTAGGTGGAAAAAGGTGAGACTTCAGATTTTGGACTGAATGGGGAAGGGGTGTTATGTTGTCGTGGCAGAGTGTGTATACCGAGTGATCCTGGTCTGAGGTAGTCTATTCTATGTGAGGCACATGGTAGTCCTTATGCCATGCATCCTAGTGGAAACAAGTTATATCGAGATCTCTGTGAGTTGTATTGGTGGCCTGGGTTAAAACTTGAAGTTACCAATTTTGTAAGTAAGTGCCTGACGTGCCAGCAGGTTAAGGCTGAGCACCAATTACCTTCTGGATTACTGCAGCAAGTTAGGACTCCACTCTGGAAGTGGGAGAGGGTAACTATGGATTTTGTGAGTGGGTTACCCTTGATGCCTTCTAAGAAGGATTCGGTCTAGGTGATTGTAGACCAACTGACTAAGTCAGCCCATTTTATACCGGTTCGCACTGATTATTCGTTACAGGAGTTGGCCAAGTTATATGTGGCTGAGATAGTAAGACTGCATGGTGTGCTTGTTTCTATCATATCTGATAGGGATCCTAGGTTCACATCTCGGTTCTGAAGAAATTACATGAGGCTTTGGGTACACGACTGGATTTCAGTACTACGTTTCATCCTCGGACAAATGGACAATCTGAGAGAGTAATTCAGATATTGGAAGACATGTTAAAAGGTTGTGTATTGGATTTCAGGGGCAGCTGGGAGGATTATTTTCCATTGGCGGAGTTTGCGTATAACAACAGCTACCAGTCCAGTATTTGAATGGCACTGTACAAAGCGTTATATGGTCGTAGGTGTCGTACTCCTACTTGTTGGACTGAACTGGGTGAGCGACAAATTCTGGGGCCGGAGCTAATTGCTGATATAAAAGATAAGGTAAAATTGATTCGAGGTCGGTTGAAAGAAGCGTTTGATAGGCAGAAGTCCTATACAAACTTGAAACGTAAAGAGATCGAATACTCTGTGGGTGATTATGCCTTTCTTAAGGTATCACCGTGGAAGAAAATTATGAGGTTTGGACGAAAGGGCAAGCTGAGCCCTAGTTTTATCGGGCCTTATCGAATACTTAGGTGTGTAGGACCGGTTGCGTATCAACTTGAGCTACCTCCGGAGCTGGAAAGAATTCATGACGTGTTCCACATTTCCATGCTTAGATGGTACAGTTCTGATCCCTCACACATTGTGCCGGTTGAGGAAATTAAAGTTAGGCCTGATCTAACCATCGAGGAAGAACCTGTCCAAATATTGGAGTGTGACGTTAAAGTATTGAGAAAGAAGTCTGTTCCACTGGTCAAAGTGCTGTGGCGCAATCATGGCACGGAAGAAGCCACTTGGAAACTAGAAGAAACGATACAGCATCAATACCCTCATTTATTTTGACCAGGTAAATTTTGAGGCCGAAATTTCTTTAAGGAGGGTAGAATTGTAACGTCCCAAAATTATGGGGTCTGTAATTTTGCTTGGCTTAGCACAAATTCCATGTTTGTTTGAATGATTAGTTGATTTAAGTGTGTTTGGGGGTGTCTGAGTATTCCTAGGTTCAAGCTTCGGCTTTTGCAGTATTTTTGTTTTGCCCTTAAAAGAACCTGAGCACTGGTACTTAGGCTTTATAAATAATGGTGTCAGTTAGTTAGCATAAAAAGCCTTGTGGCTTGGTGGCATGTGGCATGTTTGGCAGTTAGAGGGCAGGGGTTCAAATACCATGGAAGGCAATGAATGTTAATTTTTCTACTTGGGACGGTAGGAGTTTGTAGTGAATTCGAACTCTGCTGGGGGAAGTTTGAACTGGTCTTGGTTTGTTGGGAGAGGATTAGGGAGAGATAAGGGGAGTGATTTGGGGAGATTTTCTAGAAGTTGGAGGGGAGGAGTGTTGTAGCTGAAGTGGGCATCTTGCTTGTGAAAATTCGGCTAAGAGAAAAGCACTCTGGCATTTTCGGCATTTTGGGTTTTTTGAGGAGAAGCCGAAATCTCTTTTTGTTCCATCCTCGGGATTTTGTTCATCTTTTGGTTCTTTTGGTCCATTTCAGGGTACCTTTCTTCTCTTTTACCGAATTCATTCTCTTCTTTTCTTGTTTTGTTACATTTCGTTTTGGCCAAATAACTCCACTCTTTCCCTCACCTATTTGGGTAGTTGAGTCGAACATCTTCTTGAATTGTATTCTTTCTCTACTTGTTCTTAAGTGCGTCTTCTGTCTTGGGGTACTGGCCAAAACTCCCTTGGTTCTTCTCCTTCTCAACGTAGTTGGGTGGTTCATTAGGCTAGCAGAATATTCTTCTATCTAACCGAAGCTCTCCCTGGTGAATTATGGTAAGTCTCCTCTTGGGTCGCTGAATCCCTAATAGTAGACAAACTTTGCTATCATTCTTAGCTATGGCTATGCCACTTCTCCTACATCTATCATATTATATTAGACTCATTTCTTTAATCCCTTTCTTGTATCAGTTTTCGCTAGGGGTGGGTTCTTGGCATTGTGCGCTAGATAGTGGTGGTTGTTGGGTTTAAGCCGAATACTGCTGCCCTCCTCTTTTAGTCTTCGTTTTAGTAAGAGGCTTATGTTGTTAAGTGGTTTATATTAAGGTTGTGTAACAAGTGTACTTTAATGCAGCGTGTTGCCATCAGAGGGGTGATTGGAGGTTAAAGAGATTTGAAACCTACTTGGGACATCAAGGTAAGCGTTATGTAACACCCCGAACCCGAGACCGACACCGGAGTCGGACACGAGATGTTAACAAACTTTGAAAAAAATTTTTCCAGACACTGCCCAGTCTGAGTACTAGTCGCTTCAAAAATCATATCTTGAGTTTCACAACTCAAAAATCAGTTTTGTGATTTTTCCCTGAAACTAGACTCATGTCCCCACCTATGGATTTTTTTCTAGAATTTTTGGTTGGGCCAACTAGTACAGTTTATTAGTCAAAGTCTCCCATGTTACAGGGGTCGACTACACTGACCTTTTCCCATTACGACTGGGATATCTCTCTGCACAGAGCTTCAATACTGATGCCGTTTGTTTCTATGGAAACTAGACTCAGAGAGGAATCCATACATATATGGTATGACCCCTAATTATCTCTGGTCAATTTATAGTGAATTTCCAAAGGCGGAACAGTGAATCCAGAAACTGTTCTGGCCCTGTTCCACAAGAACCGGAATATCTCTTTCTGTACTGTTCCTATAATTGTTTCGTTACTTCCATATGAAAGTAGATTCATCAAGGTTTGATTACATAATTTATTCACTATTTAATTCCACTCCTACGAATTTATGTGATTTTTCAATTCTACACCACTGTTGCTGTCAAAATCTGTTTTCAAGATAAACTTTACCTATTTTGTGGTCACCATGGACCAACTAGGATTTTGCCCTACATAGGTCCACATGTGATCATATTTAGCCATTCCAATGGCTGATCATTAGCCCAACACTTCCATTTCAAACCATAGTCACATCATGAAACCATATATATACATACATACACACAAATGGTCTAATGCCATACTCCACTTTTACAAGCCATTTTCGCATGGCTTTACACACATACATCACAAAAGAACTTAAACAATAGGGGGTAGTCCTATACATGCCATATCCAGAGTTCAACTAAAGGAGTACCAAAAGAGCTTGATAGTGTAGATGACTTCGACTTCGCTGATCCCGAATCCGATAGCTAACGAACAAAATCTATAAAACAGAGAGCCAAAGCAACCGGGTAAGCATTTAAAGCTTAGTAAGTCTCAAGTAATGAAATCGGCTTTGACTACAGTATTACATTCACATAGTTAACTAAATCACTTTATTAACACACATTCTCATACTCATACTTACTTCACACTTCACCCACATAGGTACACAAGGTATCAACCTTTATAAAAGCCGAGAATTCATTAGCCGATCGCACGAATACCATTTAAAACAAACCGACTTTCCAATGCACATGCAAACATACCTTATCATTCGGGTTGGTCAAGCATAATTATTAAATTAGTTACAGCACAAAATGCTCACATTCAACCCAAGTTTCTTCGGTATTTAACCGAATGCAACCGCAAACACATTTGCCTTCGGGTCTTAGCCCGGACATATCAACTCGCATAATTGCCTTCGGGTCTTAGCCCGGATATATCATCTCGCATAATTGCCTTCGGGTTTTAGCCCGGATATATCATCTCGCATAATTGCCTTCGGGTCATAGCCCGGATATATTATCTCGCATAATTGCCTTCGGGTCATAGCCCGGATATATCAACTCGCATAATTGCCTTCGGGTCTTAGCCCGGATATATCAACTCGCATAATTGCCTTCGGGTCATAGCCCGGATATATTCCAATGCTCATGCACACATATATCAATAATCATAACACATCCATATCATTTCTTCGTTACTAAGGCTCAAACACAAAACATTTATTAAATCTTTCAAATTTCGGCTCAATAGCCACACACAAAGAGCATGATTTCAATTGGCTTTATAACATAGTCTCTATGCACATTCGACTATCCGTCATAATATGACTAACCATTTCAATATAATTCAAGTAGGGTCATTACTCGAAGACTTACCTCAAATGTCGTCGAACGACTTCAACGGCTATTCAATTACTTTTTCCTTCCCTTTATCGGATCTAGTTCCCCTTTGCTCTTGAGCTTAAGTTCAACAAAAATTAAAATAGTCATTAATCGACTATTCAAATATTACTTTCCGAATAATATTATATATATTGATCCGACTTTCACACACATAGATTATAGCAAGCTTTATATTAATCAATAAATAATTCATCGGCAAACTTTCATTAATGTTTACAACAAAATCACATATTCACTACGAGCTGTTTTCCTGAGCAGTAGTTACTAAATTACTTATAACTGGAGCTACTAAACTCCAAATCACTTGCCGTTAATTTTCCCTGAATATAGACTCGTATATCTTCCATCCATAAATTTTTCAGAATTTTAGGCTTGGCCAATCAATACCAGATTTTTCTTAAAGTTTCCCCTATTTCACTGTTTGACTATTCTGACCACTCTTCACTACGAATCCAATTTCTCACTTTACAGAATTCCAAATGTGTTGTATTTAATCTCATTTGAAACTAGACTCATTAAGGAGTCTAAGCATATAAATTTTATCTTATAATCATTTTTGTACAATTTATAATGATTTTCTAAAAACAGAACAGGGAATCCAGCAGTCATTTTGACTCAGCCCCATTATACTTCAAATATCTCTAGATCGGTAACTCCTTTGTTTCTATAGTTTCTTTTGTAAGAAAATAGACCCTTGAAGCTTTAATGACATAATTCACTCAGCTTCTAATTCAACTCCTACAAATTATGGCGATTTTCGAAAATCACCTTACTACTGCTGTCCCAAGTAGAGTACTACCAATTCACCATATATCAACCATTTCATATAGGTTTCTTCTAAACTAATAATAACCGAACCATTTAGTCAAGCTTAAGGCTGATTCTATTTTGTTCATGTTAAGGTCACACCTCCCTTAAAAGAAATTCCAGCCTTCTTAACTTTAATTAGCTACTACCCATTCTTTAAACATTAAACACAATGCACTTAACAATTAAACCTCTATACCGAATTTGCTCACACAATAGTCCTTGACCGAAAGTTCTTAGACTCTAGCTACCCTAATGTCATTCCTTGAAGCACATCCGAATACATATATTTTTCTTTCTCTCTAAACTAGATTCGGCAACCCCATAAGCCATATTAACCTTAACTTTCAAGCTAGAACACTTAACAATTTAACACATCCAACCTAACTATCCATCTAATGTCATCAAAACTTCTACTAAAAATTTTAAGCTCCTAGGCCGAAATTCAACCCTCATAATAACCTAACTTCAATCCAAGATTCAAGTAGCTTTTAAACCAAACCTCCAAATTATGCATACATTTTCAAGAGTGGCATAAAACATACCTTTTTGTATCAAAACACCTTAGCCGAAATTCAACAAGAGTTTTTCTTCTTTCTTTCTTCTAGTTTCGGCAATGGAGGAGTAAGGATGAGTCACTTTGGTTTCTCCTCCCACTTCTCATTATATTATTTCCTTCCATACTATAATTCCTTTAATATCAATTATTAAATCCTTTGTTAATACAAAATTATTTTAATTTTTGAATTAGTGGAGCATATTCCTTCCTTGGCCGGCCACCATGTTTATCATGGGTAAATTGACATGCAAAACCCCTCCTTTCAATGCATGTACTATTAGACCATTGTAAAATTAACCTCTCACTTTCCAACAAAGTTTCATATAAGTCCATATAAATAAATTCACATAAAGATGATCAAATTAATGCATGAGACTTTCACACATGCATTTACTCACTTCATAAACACAGAATATAACTTTTAATTATTTTCTTAACTCGGTTTTGTGGTCCCGAAACCACTTCCCGACTAGGGTCAATTTAGGGCTGTCACAACTCTCCCCCACTTAAGAAATTTTCGTCCCCGAAAAACTTACCGGTGAATAGGTTTGGGTATCGTTCTTTCATCGAGCTCTCAGTTTCCCAAGTAGCTTCCTCGATCCCGTGTTTAAGCCATAACACCTTAACTAACGGAACCCTTCTGTTTCGCAACTCTTTCACTTCACGAGCTAGGATGCGAATTGGTTCTTCTTCATAACTCAAGTCAGATTGAATTTCAACTTCCGAGGGATTAATCACATGTGACGGATCGGATCTATAACGTCGAAGCATCGAAACATGAAAAACATTGTGAATCCTTTCAAGTTCTGGGGGTAAAATCAATCTATATGCCACTGGACCAATTCTTTCGGATATTTCATACGGCCCAATGAATCTTGGGCTCAACTTGCCCTTACGGCCAAACCTGAGTATCTTTTTCCAAGGTGAAACCTTAAGGAACACTTTGTCTCCCACCTGATACTCGATGTCTTTTCGTTTCAAATCTGCGTACGACTTCTGACGATCCGTGGCTATCTTCAGACTTTCACGGATTACCTTTACTTTCTGTTCCGCATCTCTAATCAAATCAACTCCGAAAATTTTGCTTTCACCGAGCTCGGTCCAAAACAATGGTGTACGGCATTTACGACCGTACAAAGCCTCGTAAGGTGCCATCTTAATACTTGATTGAAAACTATTGTTGTAAGCGAATTCAATCAAAGGTAAATACCGTTCCCATGAACTACTGAACTCGAGGATGCAACATCTCAACATATCCTCAAGTATCTGAATTATCCGCTCGGATTGACCATCGGTTTGGGGGTGAAAAGCAGTGCTAAAATGCAGCTTGGTACCCAGAGCTTCTTGCAATTTCTTCCAAAATCGTGAGGTGAATCTCGGATCTCTATCCGACACGATAGAAACAGGTACCCCATGTAATCTCACAATTTGATAAACGTACAATTCAGCTAGTTTCTCCAATGAAAAATCCGTACGTACGGGGATGAAATGAGCCGACTTAGTCAGTCTATCAACAATAACCCATATCGCATCCTTCTTACTTGCTGACAAAGGCAGTCCGGACACAAAGTCCATTGTGACTCGATCCCATTTCCACTCGGGTATCATGATCGGCTGGAGTAATCCCGAAGGCACTTGATGTTCCGCTTTCACTTGTTGACATATTAAACATCTCGAAACAAAGTCAGAGATGTCCCGTTTCATACCATGCCACCAAAATTGACGTTTCAAATCGTTGTACATTTTCGTACTCCCCGGGTGAATTGACATTCGGCTACAATGGGCTTCGTTCAGAATCATCGAAATGAGTTCCGAATTCTTTGGAACACACAACCGATTTCTGAACCTCAAACAATTATCGTCGTCAATTTGAAACTCTGATCCCTCGTTCGGAAAACACTCAGCCCGTTTTGCAACCAATTCATCATCGACTTTCTGAGCTTCACGAATTTGGTGAGTCAATAATGGTTTAGCTTTTAATTCAGCTACTAACACATTGTCTGGTAGAACAGACAAATGCACGTTCATCGCTCGCAAAGCAAACAATGACTTCCGGCTTAAGGCGTCCGCAACCACGTTAGCCTTTCCCGGGTGGTAATCAATGACAAGCTCGTAATCTTTCAATAACTCAAGCCAACGTCTTTGTCGCAGATTCAAGTCTCGTTGAGTCATCAAATATTTGAGACTTTTGTGGTCCGAAAATACATGGCACTTCTCACCAAACAGATAATGTCGCCATATTTTTAAAGCAAACACGATGGCAGCTAGTTCGAGATCATGGGTCGGATAATTCCTCTCGTGTGGCTTCAATTGTCTCGACGCATAGGCCACGACTCGACCTTCTTGCATCAATACGCAACCCAACCCAAGTAGGGATGCGTCACTATAGATGACAAACTCTTTACCCGATTCGGGTTGCACCAAAATTGGAGCTTCAGTCAAATGAGTTTTCAGTTGGTCGAAACTTTTCTGACATTTCTCCGTCCACTCGAACTTAACATCCTTTTGAAGTAGCTTCGTCATTGGTGTGGCTATCATCGAGAAACCTTTCACAAATCGTCGGTAATAACCGGCGAGCCCCAAAAAGCTCCGAACTTCAGTAACATTTCTCGGAGGTTTCCAGTCAAGTATGGCTGAAATTTTGTTCGGGTCAACTCGAATACCCGACGCGGATACCACATGACCCAAGAAGCTAACCTCTCTTAACCAGAACTCACACTTACTGAACTTAGCATATAACTGCTTATCCCGTAAAATTTGCAACACTAGTCTCAGGTGCTCAGCATGTTCGGTCTCATCTCTTGAATAGACCAAGATGTCATCAATAAACACAACTACGAACCGATCCAAATATGGTCTGAAGATCCGATTCATCAAATCCATAAATACTGCCGGGGCATTAGTGAGCCCAAACGGCATCACTAAGAATTCGTAGTGACCGTACCTCGTTCTGAAAGCAGTTTTGGGTACGTCTGAATCTCGAATCCGCAACTGATAATAACCCGATCTCAAATCTATTTTGAGAACACTGAGGCCCCCTTTAGTTGATCAAACAAATCATCGATACGCGGTAGTGGGTATTTATTCTTTATCGTCACTTTATTCAGTTGACGATAGTCAATGCACAACCTCATGGTTCCGTCCTTCTTTTTCACGAACAATACTGGTGCACCCCAAGGTGAGAAACTTGGCCGAGCGAAACCTCTATCTGTCAATTCTTGCAGCTGAGCTTTCAACTCTTTTAACTCAGTTGGTGCCATACGATACGGAGCTATCGAAATCGGCGTAGTCCCAGGTATAAGCTCAATACCAAACTCTATCTCCCGAACAGGTGGTAAACCCGGCAATTCTTCAGGAAAAACATCCGGGTATTCACAAACCACCGGCACAGATTCGGGTTTCTTTTCTAATTCTTTGTCATCAAGCACATATGCAAGGTATGCTTCGCACCCTTTTCTCACATATTTCTGTGCCAACATTGCTGATATTACAGCTGGTATCCCCTCCAAGTCCGCGGACTCAATTCGGACTACTTCGTTATTTGCGCACCTCAAATCAATAGTCTTGCTCTTGCAATTCACAACCGCATCATGCACGGTCAACCAATCCAACCCAAGGATAATATCAAATTCATCAAACGGCAAAAGCATCAAGTCCGCTGGAAAACAGGAACCTCGAATTGCTAGGGGACATTTCTTACACACTTTGTCGACAAGTACATAACGACCCAAGGGATTTGACACCCGAATTACAAACTCAGTAGACTCAATAGGTAAAGTCTTACTGGATGCTAAGGTTTCACATATGTAAGAATGAGTAGAACCGGGGTCAATCAAAGCAATTACATTAGTATCAAAGAGAGTAAAAGTACCGGTAATAACATCAGGCGAAGAAGCATCCTCGCGGGCACGTATAGCATATGCTCTAGCAGGTGCACTAGCCTCGGATCTGGTCGTAGCATCTCTAGATCCTCTCTGACCACCACTAGCATTGCCCATATTTCTAGATGGTCTACCTCGAGCAGTGGTAGCACCCGGTCTCCCACTCTGATTCACATTCTGTTCAGACAGCCTCGGGCAATCTTTAATGAAGTGGTCCACTGATCCGCACTTGTAACAGGACGGTCATGGAATCTACAGCTCCCCAAATGCCATTTACCGCAATGTCGACATTCCGTTCGGCCTCGACGTTCATTCCCAACACTGGCGACTGAAGTGCCTCGTGTACCCACAGGGGGTCGATCACGATCTCGTCTAAAAAGGCCGAAGTGCTTTTAGACCGGCCCACATCATCTCGAAATTTCTTCGATGCCTGTTGATGAGACTTTCCCGAGAATCTTTTACGAAACTCCCCGGTTCCCACATCAACTTTTTGTTTTTCCTTTCTAAGCTCTTCGGCTTTACAAGCTCGCTCGACAAGTACTACGAACTCTCGTATCTCAAGAATGCCAACGAACATTTTTATATCTTCATTCAGCCCATCTTCGAAGCGTTTACACATAACAGCCTCGGACGAAACACATTCCCGAGCGTATCTACTAAGTCTAACAAATTTTCGCTCGTAATCAGTAACTGACATAGAACCTTGCTTAAGCTCAAGAAATTCCTTCCGTTTTTGATCAACAAATCTCTGACTGATATACTTTTTCCGAAACTCAGTTTGGAAAAACTCCCAAGTTACTTGCTCCCTGGGCACGACAGAAGTCAGAGTACTCCACCAATAGTAGGCAGAATCACGTAGCAAGGAGATAGCACACTTTAGACATTCATCGGGTGTACAAGATAGCTCATCGAGTACCCGGATAGTGTTGTCCAACCAAAATTCAGCTCGCTCGGCATCGTCGCTATCCGTAGCTTTAAATTCAGTAGCCCCATGTTTTCGGATTCGGTCAACTGGGGGCTTATTTGACCTTATTTGGTCAGTTACCGGAGGTATTGTAGGTGCGGGGTAGTATTTGTCGGGAATGGGGGTTGTGGAACAGCCGTATTAGTTCGAATGTATTGGTTGAACCAATCATTCATCACGCTATAGAAAGCTTGTCTAGCTTCATCGTTCGGGTTACTCGCATTAGGTTGAGAGTCCACCGGCGCTGTCCCTTGTGCGGGAGCAGGCGCTACACTCTCAAGATCATCAGCTACCGCTCGGTTGGGATCGGGATCCATTACTATAAATAAACACATTTGCAAATGTCAGAAATCACCACACTATCAATTAATCACATAAAATGGCATGTATAGCTAGACCCCAACACATTACGGTAGTCCTAGAATCGACTAAACCGTAGCTCTGATACCACTAAATTGTAACACCCCGAACCCGAGACCGACACCGGAGTCGGACACGAGATGTTAACAAACTTTGAAAAAAATTTTTCCAGACACTGCCCAGTCTGAGTACTAGTCGCTTCAAAAATCATATCTTGAGTTTCACAACTCAAAAATCAGTTTTGTGATTTTTCCCTGAAACTAGACTCATGTCCCCACCTATGGATTTTTTCTAGAATTTTTGGTTGGGCCAACTAGTACAGTTTATTAGTCAAAGTCTCCCATGTTACAGGGGTCGACTACACTGACCTTTTCCCATTACGACTGGGATATCTCTCTGCACAGAGCTTCAATACTGATGCCGTTTGTTTCTATGGAAACTAGACTCAGAGAGGAATCCATACATATATGGTATGACCCCTAATTATCTCTGGTCAATTTATAGTGAATTTCCAAAGGCGGAACAGTGAATCCAGAAACTGTTCTGGCCCTGTTCCACAAGAACCGGAATATCTCTTTCTGTACTGTTCCTATAATTGTTTCGTTACTTCCATATGAAAGTAGATTCATCAAGGTTTGATTACATAATTTATTCACTATTTAATTCCACTCCTACGAATTTATGTGATTTTTCAATTCTACACCACTGTTGCTGTCAAAATCTGTTTTCAAGATAAACTTTACCTATTTTGTGGTCACCATGGACCAACTAGGATTTTGCCCTACATAGGTCCACATGTGATCATATTTAGCCATTCCAATGGCTGATCATTAGCCCAACACTTCCATTTCAAACCATAGTCACATCATGAAACCATATATATACATACATACACACAAATGGTCTATGCCATACTCCACTTTTACAAGCCATTTTCGCATGGCTTTACACACATACATCACAAAAGAACTTAAACAATAGGGGTAGTCTATACATGCAATCAGAGTCAATAAGATACCAAAAGAGCTTGATGTAGACGACTTCGACTTCGCTGATCCCGATCGATAGCTAACGAACAAATCTATAAACAGAGAGCAAAGCACCGGTAGCATTAAACTAGTAGTCTCAAGTATGAAATCGGCTTGACTACAGTATTACATTCACATAGTTAACTAAATCACTTTATTAACACACATTCTCATACTCATACTTACTTCACACTTCACCCACATAGGTACACAAGTATCAACTTTATAAAGCCGAGAATTCGTTAGCCGATCGCACGATACCATTTAAACAAACCGACTTTCCAATGCACATGCAAACATACCTTATCATTCGGTTGGTCAGAAATTATTAATTAGTACAGCACAAGCTACATCACCCAGTT